>NW_027168667.1:0-50000 GCF_036898095.1 Palaemon carinicauda
AGTGTAAGTGGTGCCTGGCGGAAGTTAGGTTGTTTATCAAGTTGTTTAGCACAAAACAAAATAAAGCCTCGGTAGCAACCACATGCTTTAGCTACTGTCACGGGAGATACGTTCAGGGGAAATGTAGAGGTCAATAATTTTAATGCAAGACCAAACACCATCATGGAACGAACAGCAAATATCACACATTGGTTTCTTCATTATGGGTGGTGAAGCCATCGGAGACAAGGTAGAAGGAGGAAGGGCCATTGCTGGAGTCCTCGCCAGCCATTATATGAGCATCCTAACTTGTTGAGGGCAGGGGAACCACATGTTCAGTAAGGCTGTTCAAAGTGCTGCATTCGTTGATTGATGGAATTGAAGAAGGGGATGTGACAATCCTCAGAAGAGTTGTACAAACCTTTTACTAGCAGCAAGGGTGTTCAGGGTTTGTGCCTCTTTCAACAGAAAATTGTACAACAGAGTTTCATAATCCTCACAAACTGCTTTTATTTTTATGGAAAGAAGAGATTAAGAAGTAGGTATCCTTATCCACCAGGGAGAATGTGAAAGTGCTACAGAGCTTGCCTGGTAGCTTCATAGAAAAGTTTCCAAAGTAAGTAATTATACATGTCTTAGGCTATGAACCAATCAAATGCTTAAACAACTGATCCACACTTACTTTTCCCACTACAATCACAAAGAAAGTGGAAGAAGGAAAAAGTATGCACAGAGAATAAATGTAAATTTGAGAGAAAACAAATTAACATTTTGAATTTACAGAAAACCTGGATGGTAAGTGTAACAGATATGATATACAATTGGTAATTCATTTATTACAATTAAGAATTCAGCCCCGAAACCACTCGTTAGAGATGCACAATTGACTCTCGGTGAAAAAGCTGCCAATAGGAAAAAAGTTGAAGGAAACCTAATCATTTGGTTCCTTACAATTTACAAACATAAGACATCAAATAAAATGGAAAGGATGAAATAGGAGTGAAACTTACGACACAAACCGGTGTTATACAAACATGGTCTGGGGAGCAGAGCTGAGCTCGGTACAAATGGAGTCCCACCATGGAATAAAGTAGAAACGTTTTTTTCTCATTTAGTTGGTACGACTGGAGAGCCTTCTCTGGACAGATAAGGCATCTTAAACTTAAAGGGCTGTAATGAACAAAGTAATATATAACAAAAGTGAAGGAAAACCATATATACATTGGCTTCTCTAAAAGACTAAGCTTGAAATTAACTGGTGCATTTGAAGTATCAAAAAAGTGGTACATCATAGCGGGATAGATAAAGAAAAAAAATAACTTTCAAAGATGATCAATGTTTAGCAAAGATAACATTTTTACTGACATTTCTATATCACATGGAGTGCAAATTTCCATAGACTACTAATAAGACTTAAGCTAAATCTCGCATTGCAATAGAGTAATAAAGTATTAGCAAATAAAATATTGTTTCACCAATGAAATGAAATTTATTACCAAAACTTCCCTCTGAAGAAACACGGAACTATTTTCTCATGGCTTATATAAAATTATTTTTATTAAATACTTAAATATCATCTGACACAGGTACATATAAGGGCTTCTATAATGAAATTATTTTTAAACCACAATTCATTCACAAAGGAATATCAAGTCTAGGAAGTCTCTGTCCTGCAAATAAAAAGTACCAATCCAAATATTCTTAGGAATAAAAAGAAAATCTCATAGTGGCAGACGTATGATGAAATATACATAAATACTATGCTTAGCCCCTCATATTTGGAAATACATTAAGGAAGATCCCTAACTTACAAACGCTCAAGAGATTCAAACGCAAATCCAACTGAAAATAAAGATGAAGAAATGCTACAATAAAACAAGATTATATCATTTGATACATACATATACCAAGGCCCTCCCCCATTTTTGGGGGGGGGGGGGGGTAGCCGACATCAAACAAATGAAACAAAAAAGGGGACATCTACTCTCTACGTTCCTCCCAGCCTGACAAGGGACTCAACCGAGTTCGGCTGGTACTGCTAGGGTGGCACAGCCCACCCTCCCACATTATCATTTGATACAGTAAATAAATCATTACTTGCAATCCCGATATCTATTATATATGAAACCTGACTATTTGTTGACTTTTGCAGCTGGGAATCATAGGCATAGGATTCCGATTAGGCCTACCATGGACCAAATTTAAAAAGAGTCTACTTGCAAACAGCTTCTTGGAACCTATAATGTTTGTAAATTGAAGACCTTCTGTAAATATAAAATACTTTCCACATTTTCATAGCACCGAAATACTATTGACAATGAAGAGCTGAGCAACATCAGTTTTGTCATTAGTTTAAAGGCTGCTCATGAATGGCAGAGGCAAGGGGCAGTGACATTGCCCTAGCAAGCAGGACAATTCCCTAGAGACTGACCATACACACTTATGATCAGCGCCTAAGCCCCCTCTCCATCCAAGCTAGGACTAAGGAGAGCCAGGCAATGGCTGCTCATGATTCAGCAGATTGACCTATATGCTCCCCCAAACACACCATCCATAGCTCACAAGGATGGTGAGATTGCAGCGACCAAATAAACTAACGAGTTCGAGCGGGACTCAACCCACAGTCTAGCGATTACAAGTTGGGGACATTACCCCCATTGACCTGGTTTTATCAATACTATTAGCATACTAAACCACTGAATGCTGTATTGCAAGCAAATTGCAATATATGACCATTTCCTATGTTTGATCCTTAGCAATGCAGTACACACACTTTGGCCAAATTCCAATAGTATAAGTATTACGGTGCAGTAACTGCTACTCCTCCAACAGCTGCAGTTGTTGCCAATAAAAGGCTCTCACACGGTCCAATAAATAGGTTAGAAATTAGCCGCTAGTTGTTTTAAAGAAATAATTTCTTGCATTTTAAGAAATCTGTGAATTACTTTAACCCTGGATAGGTACGGTGGGTCGTTTGCGACCCCGAGCGTCAAAAAAAAACAGGTTTTTCTCACGTGACTCACCCCTGTGACTGAATTTGTGGGTGATCGACCTGCAGGAGGTGTCTCCCCTACACGCTCTAGTAGTGTCCAGATGTGCATTGCTGTAGCTGTACTCCTTCCCCGATTTCTGAGACGCGTCGGGGTCGTTCGCGTCCGAGTTTACCCTTCTGAGGTAGTTTGCATAATTATCAAAGTTATTACGTATTATGAAATTGTCGTAGAATGGTGCAACTTGTATAGGTTATCAGTTGTGGAAAGTCTTGGTGGATTGTTTGGCTACCATGTGCATGTTTTTTTTTTTAGTTAAAATGTCGTTCATCACCACGAGGACCATTTTACCGCGAGTGCCCCTTTTTCATTTTTTTTCATTTTTTTGCCAAGTCATTTTTCCGTAAGATATTGCCAAATAGTGTCGTAAAACTTTTGCTTGTTTAGTGTTGGAAAGTGTGTCTAGATGATCTGGCTACCCATGCATGACTTTGTTTTTGTCAGATACGACGTAGTTATTGGTATATTGGGTATTTAACTGCGGTTACCAATTTCTGTTTTTTTTTCAATATTTGTAAAAATTACTACGTAGTAAGGAATTGCCGTATATTATTCATTTTTTTTTCATGTTTATGTGTTAGAAAGTGTGCCTTGATGGTTGGGCTAACACGTGCATGTCTTTTTTTTTATCTGAGATGTCGTATATTAGAATGTCGGGCATTTTACCGCGAGTGTCCCTTTTTAATTTTTGTTTATTTTTTTGCCAAGTCATTTTTCCGTAAGATATTGCGAAATAGTGTCGTAAAACTTTTGGTTTTTTAATGTTGGAAAGTGTGTCTAGATGATCTGGCTACCCATGCGTGATTTTGTTTTTGTCAGATACGACGTAGTTATTGGTATATTGGGTATTTAACTGCGGTTGCCAATTTCTGTTTTTTTTTCAATATTTGTAAAAATTTACTACGTAGTAAGGAATTGCCGTATATTATTGATTTTTTTTTCATGTTTATGTGTTAGAAAGTGTGCCTTGATGGTTGGGCTAACACGTGCATGTCTTTTTTTTTTATCTGAGATGCCGTATATTAGAATGCTGGGCATTTTTCCGCGAGTGCCCCTTTTTATTTGTTTTGCATTTTTTTGCTTAGTCATGTTACCGTAAGGAATTGGCAAGTAGTGTCGCAAAACTTATATTTTTATAGTGTTGGAAAGTGTTTCTAGATGATCTGGCTACCCATGCCTATTTTTTTTTAGCCAGATATGGCGTATATATAAGTATGTGTTCGATTTTCCTGTGATTGCCATTTTTTCGTTTTTTCCCATTTCTTTCAAAATTACTACGTACTAAGGAACTATCACAGAGTAATATTTCATTTATATGTTTATTTGTCGGAAAATATGCCTTGATGGTTTGCCTAGCACGTGGCTGAAATTTTTTTTTTTCTGAAATGCCGTATATTAGAATGGCCATTTTTCCACGAGTGCCCCTTTTTATTTGTTTTGCATTTATTTGCTTAGTCATGTTACCGTAAGGAATTGGCAAGTAGTGTCGCAAAACTTATATTTTTATAGTGTTGGAAAGTGTTTCTAGATGATCTGGCTACCCATGCCTATCTTTTTTTTAGCCAGATATGGCGTATATATAGGTATGTGTTCGATTTTCCGGTGATTGCCATTTTTTCGTTTTTTCCCAATTCTTTCAAAATTACTACGTACTAAGGAACTATCACAGAGTAATGATTCCTCTAGATGTTTATTTGTCGGAAAATTTTGTTTACTTTTTTTTTTTATTGAATATCATCAAATTTTTTTAGCTAAAATATTGTTTTACATTTTTTTTTTCGATTTTATTTCCCTTCAAAAAAAATTTTTTGGGTCAGAATTTTAATTTTATAGTCGTAAAATAATCGACAATTATCCAGCAACCCACCATACAATTTTTATGCATATCCAATAATAATTAGATTAGTAAATAACACCTTGAAATTGACATACCCTTCCTACATTTCAAGTGGCAGATTAGGGAGTCTGAGTCAGTGTGGTTGGCGGCCATTTTGTGGACATATCCGAAGCGTAAGCTGCCCTATCTATATATATTCTTGTTCCCTATAGAATTTGTGATATTTTGGTATATTTTTACCTGCATAAATATCATATTATATATTAAATATATGTATTTTTTTTACGAAATTTCCAAGTACTCAAAAAATTACCTTTAGATATGGCCCCTGATATAAATGTAATTTACAAAATAATGAAGATTTTTTTACATATTTCTATTTTAGGATAACATATGTTTATTCCCTAAAAAAATTAGCCACTTCCTATTTCATTTGGGTACCCAAAAAAATTCATGAAATTTGGACAATTTTTTTTGGCCAAAAAAAGTTACCCTTTTTTTCTCATTTCAGATCTTCACCTCCATGGGTCTGACTTCATCCAAAATACATCAAGATGTGTCCTAAACATTCAAGAATCAATCCCTAAAAGGATTTGTGTATATATGTATAAACTTTTTTTTTTATGAATTTTTATGTCAGGTCTTTTTTTTTTCTACTTAATTTTTAAAAATATTTATAATAAATAGTTTTTCTGCAGATGAGTAGTATTTATCTTTACAGTTGTTTTAAGCATTCATTGAAGTTTTTTTTGGCAAAAGAAAAAAGGAAGTTACTGCAAAAACTGATTTTTCAAGAATTTTTTTTGGCGTCGGGGTCGTTCGCGTCCGAGTATACCCTTAAAGGGGTGTCCGAGGACCGTACCTATCCAGGGTTAATAAAACTTACTATTACTGAGATTTCTATCTTTGTTCTGTGTTAAGGAATCTGATTGAGAGGGGAGAAAGTGTGTCATGCATTTTGTATGTTAGTAATGTATAATATATAGCTTGAACACTGTTGGCAATTTTGGATTGATAATCCAAATTCATGTGGTCATAGTTATTAAAAGATAAATTACTTGGTGAGGTCTGTTTGGGGTGCAGATATCTATAGTTATCTTAGGATACGTCCCTGATTATACACGATATCTTCGGATAGTCGTTTCTGGGGGTTGGAACTCCGTGATACCTGACGGTAATTCTCTTGTAATATCAATCGCAGAAATATTATACTGTAGAAGTTGCCAGAAGGAACTTCCATCAGGACGACAAGGCTCGAGCCCAAAAATAGATTTTTCCTACGTCAAAATCCCTTTTATTTTATTCCAAAGACTGGAGGAAGATAACCTAACAAGGGACTGGAGGAACGTAGAGAGTAGAGGTCCCCTTTTTTGTTTTGTTTCATTTGTTGATGTCGGCTACCCCCCAAAATTGGGGGAAGTGCCCTGGTATATGTATGTATGTCCATTAGACTTGGGTCTCTAGTAAAGTGAAGACAATTTAGCAGTTTATGGTAATAAACCAATGGTTTGGGTAAGCCTTTTATCTTCTTGAAAGTCTAATGGAAGGGAAGTAAAATGGGAAATTTTTAGTTTTCAGGGTAAACGTCAATAGAACCGAGCTCCAAGAGAGAAGAAACATGAACATCAATAAGCTTCATAGATATAATACAATTATTACCAAAATGTTCACATCACTAGCTTTTTTCACATAGAAATGTGGAGGGACCACCCTACTTCTCTTGCGTAGAGTAGGTACAATTTCCTAGGATATGTGGCCTTTACATAGACATTTCAGGCTTTCATATAAGACTATTAGCTACCAAAGAGCATGTACCAATAGCTAAGAACATGTAACCTGCAATAACAATTAAAAACAATTACAGGTATAGCAATGTTAATTTTTTCTGAACCCACCTTTTATGTATTACAGAACTGCCTACCAGATATGCAAATATTTTGAAATCTATTTAAATGCTCTTCCATTTAATAGTAACCTTTTATAGGGGAACTGATGTCTACAATGTGCCTCACAAGGAGCACAATAATAATGAAGGGTCTCCTGTTTCTACCTGTGTTACACATTTAATCTGCTGGACTGTTCAACTCCAGACATTTCCATCCCTAGTGAAAATAATCTGCTTGACTGTTCAACTCCAGACATTTCCATCCCTAATGCAATTATGGATCATTTTAATATTACCCACTTTCTCAGAATATAGATATACATACATATACCAAAGGCACTTCCCCCAATTTTGGGGGGTAGCCGACATCAACAAGAAACAAAACAAAAAAAGGGGACCTCTACTCTCTACGTTCCTCCAGCCTAACCAGGGACTCAGCCGAGTTCAGCTGGTACTGCTAGGGTGCCACAGCCCAACCTCCCACATTTCCACCACAGATGAAGCTTCATACTGCTGAGTCCCCTACTGCTGCTACCTCCGCGGTCATCTAAGGCACCGGAGGAAGCAGCAGGGCCTACCGGAACTGCGTCACAATCGCTCGCCATTCATTCCTATTTCTAGCACGCTCTCTTGCCTCTCTCACATCTATCCTCCTATCACCCAGAGCTTTCTTCACACCATCCATCCACCCAAACCTTGGTCTTCCTCTTGTACTTCTCCCATCAACTCTTGCATTCATCACCTTCTTTAGCAGACAGCCATTTTCCATTCTCTCAACATGGCCAAACCACCTCAACACATTCATATCCACTCTAGCCGCTAACTCATTTCTTACACCCGTTCTCACCCTCACCACTTCGTTCCTAACCCTATCTACTCGAGATACACCAGTCATACTCCTCAGACACTTCATCTCAAACACATTCAATTTCTGTCTCTCCATCACTCTCATTCCCCACAACTCCGATCCATACATCACAGTTGGTACAATCACTTTCTCATATAAAACTCTCTTTACATTCATGCCCAACCCTCTATTTTTTACTACTCCCTTAACTGCCCCCAACACTTTGCAACCTTCATTGACTCTCTGACGTACATCTGCTTCCACTCCACCATTTGCTGCAACAACAGACCCCAAGTACTTAAACTGATCCACCTCCTCAAGTAACTCTCCATTCAACATGACATTCAACCTTGCACCACCTTCCCTTCTCGTACATCTCATAACCTTACTCTTACCCACATTAACTCTCAACTTCCTTCTCTCACACACCCTTCCAAATTCTGTCACTAGTCGGTCAAGCTTCTCTTCTGTGTCTGCTACCAGTACAGTATCATCCGCAAACAACAACTGATTTACCTCCCATTCATGATCATTCTCGCCTACCAGTTTTAATCCTCGTCCAAGCACTCGAGCATTCACCTCTCTCACCACTCCATCAACATACAAGTTAAACAACCACGGCGACATCACACATCCCTGTCTCAGCCCCACTCTCACCGGAAACCAATCGCTCACTTCATTTCCTATTCTAACACATGCTTTACTACCTTTGTAGAAACTTTTCACTGCTTGCAACAACCTTCCACCAACTCCATATAACCTCATCACATTCCACATTGCTTCCCTATCAACTCTATCATATGCTTTCTCCAGATCCATAAACGCAACATACACCTCCTTACCTTTTGCTAAATATATCTCGCATATCTGCCTAACTGTAAAAATCTGATTCATACAACCCCTACCTCTTCTAAAACCACCCTGTACTTCCAAGATTGCATTCTCTGTTTTATCCTTAATCCTATTAATCAGTACTCTACCATACACTTTTCCAACTACACTCGACAAACTAATACCTCTTGAATTACAACACTCATGCACATCTCCCTTACCCTTATATAGTGGTACAATACATGCACAGACCCAATCTACTGGTACCATTGACAACACAAAACACATTAAACAATCTCACCAACCATTCAAGTACAGTCACACCCCCTTCCTTCAACATCTCAGCTTTCACACCATCCATACCAGATGCTTTTCCTACTCTCGTTTCATCTAGTGCTCTCCTCACTTCCTCTATTGTAATCTCTCTCTCATTCTCATCTCCCATCACTGGCACCTCAACACCTGGAACAGCAATATAGATATGTGATTGAATATAGTTAAAATATAGTTAAAATTACTGATGAATACATCACAATACACCAAAAAGGTAGACTACATCATGTCAACCTTCTACCTCTTTTCTCTAAAATTCCTTCCATTTGCAATGTAAAAACATTTTGAGAAAGTAACGTACAGTATAAAATAAACACGTTTAATGCAATTCTAAAAGGGAGACTATCCTATGGTTTTATCTTAAGACCAGGATTGATGAAAAAAGAAAAGAAATGGGCTTTGAATTATGAGAAAAAACAAAAAAACAAGACAAACTTGAAGTGAAGAATGGAATACTGTACTGTAAATGACAGAACATAAGATTGGCAGTGGAGGACTAAAAACAGCCACTGAACTACATGATCTGAGAATTACTGACTTCCAAAGGGCAAGTGTGAATTCTGCCATTACTTGGAGAGTGAGAATTTTTTACTCCCACTGTAATGGTACACCTATATCCAATTGTTATGTCTTTTCCTGATCAATATCATCATCATATCTTATCGTACCAACACTGTATTCACTGCACAGCAGCCTGATTACATTTGTAGAGGTCCAAATATGTGCAGATTGGGCCCTGTTCACACCCATGACGTATGTGGTCCATTGTCTGGATGGGATGACCACATGGGCACTCAGCAGAAGGGGACAAGACCCCACTTATGATGACTGTCTCCATTCCCTCCAACTTTAGCTTATGCTCGATTAAAAGTAACCCAATTCTTTCTTCAGAGGTTTGCTCCATTAGGAAGAGACCCATATGGGCTCTTGACGGCCTCACTAGGTGGGCAGTGGTCTGTTTCTCTCCCGTGTTTTAGGTGGTAAGTTGCTGACTCCACGGGGGTCGAAGCTAACGGTGGTTATGAAGGCATTGTGGGATTTCAATCTTTGTCTAACTACCTGGTGATATAATACTGTGCTACTGAATTAATGCAGTTAAAACTGCAGTAAAAGGTAGCTACTTCCTTAACTGATGAGACAAATGGTGAAAAAAAAATGTCAAGGCTTGGAAGACAACTTGTTAGAAGTCTTGTCTCATTAATGGAACTCGGAAAAGACTTGCAATTGGTCACAACAAAGTCTGACAGCCAGAATTTGGATAAGATGCTGGTACATACACTAAAGACAAAACTTCAATTGCTCAAACAGTAATTCTAAAAATAAATTAGGAATTATAAAATATAACTTAATTATTTTCAAAATTTTAAAAGTTCTTATTGCATAATTTTACATATGTCAAATTGATAAACCCCTTTTCATACCTTACACATGAAAATACTGTTAATAAATACAGGCTATAAAGATGTAAGCCAATTATAGAAATTTACCAACCTGAGTGATTAAGATTTGATAACATTCTTATCAGACAACCTGTACACAACAAATGAAATGCTGTACAAAATATACACTACGCACTCCATAAGAGAAGAGATGCTATGACATTTTATTCAATATTTACACTGAAAATACAGTATCTATTATTCCTACCCTCCCCAGCACCTCGTCCTGTCAAGAGAAGCTTGGACACTGAATGAAGGTTTCTGTCGTATGACTTCCAAATTAACCCTTTTACCCCCAAAAGACGTACTGGTACATTTCACAAAACTCATCCTTTTACCCCCATGGACGTACCGGTACGTCCGTGCAAAAAACTGCTATTTAAATTTTTTTTTGCATATTTTTGATAATTTTTTGAGAAACTTCAGGCATTTTCCAAGAGAATGAGACCAATCGGACCTCTCTATGACGAAATTTAAGGCTGTTAGAGCAATTCAAAAAAAATATACTGCAAAATGTGCTTGAAAAAAAAAAATGGAAAAAAATAACCCCTGGGGGTTAAGGGTTGGAAATTTCCAAATAGCCTGGGGGTAAAAGGGTTAATATTCGAATAATTTAAAGGGACATTTCACAGTACTTGAATTAATGCAAAATTTTTTAATGACAATTTAGTAATAATTTTTGAAAGTATAAGTAAGTTTTCTGGTTTCACAAGCCAAGAAAAAGCTATTCAACTACACCCAAACGAAGGAGAGACTTTTTACCTTAGGGCATCTGTTATCCACCTGTTCTCCAATGAAAAAAAAATAGAACTACTTTTCTCATATCAGTAAAACCATTCAATTAGTCAGGAAATTACTTTAAACTCTGTAGTTGTAATTTCTGAAAAATTAATTATGTTGGAAAATTATGATAAAAAAAACAAATCTTCAACTGCAAATTATAACTTCAGAAGACGACCTTCACTTTTACAGTCCTGTATTGTATAAAGTTGAAATCTAAGGGGAATTATGCGTGGCTATTGGTCGTTATTTAAATATTGATATAGCCTAAAACTCTTTGAAAATTCTTGGCTATAACTCATAAATGCCAAGAATTACGTATAAATGACTGAACTTAACAAAATCTACAAAAAAAGACTTATAATCCCTGGTCATAAATTTGAAGCAAACTCGAAAAATTAACTTTGATTCAAAATCTACAAAAAACGACTTGTAATCCCTGGTCATAAATCTGAAAAATGAACCTTGTTTCAACTAGAAACCAAACTTAAGACAATTTCTTCTTTACTTTAATCTATTTTTAATACACTATTACAATACAATTTGCCTCTTTTACGGGAAGACAAACTTAGTTTTCATTTCAAATTCAGTACTGCTCTAAAGGGTAAATAATACTACAGTACTGTATAGGAATAGCAAGTACTCCTATCTTCTTTAAGGAGACCAACCAACTGTTAAGAAACTGCCACAGTCCAAACAAACAGGTAGATTTGCTGCAAAATAAAATGACTTTAGTAGAGCCGAGAGGGAAGATTCTGATGCCAAAAATTAAAAAGTGAAACGCAAAAAAAAAAAAGCAAAAGTTAACCCTTTCACCCCCAAAGGACGTACTGGTACGTTTCACAAAACTCATCCTTTTACCCCCATGGACGTACTGGTACGTCCTTGCAAAAAAATGCTATAAAATTTTTTTCTTCATATTTTTATTAATTTTTTGAGAAAATTCAGACATTTTCAAAGAGAATGAGACCAACCTGACCTCTCTATGACAAAAATTAAGGCTGTTAGAGCAATTTAAAAAATATATACTGCAAAATGTGCTGGGGAAAAAATAACCCCTTGGGAGTTAAGGGTTGGAAATTTCCAAAGAGCCTGGGGGTAAAAGGGTTAAGAATTAGGAATGGACAACATTACCATAATTCATATGCGATATGGTGCAATAAAGAATATCACTCGCAGACCAACGCTCCCCATAAAATAGTCAATAAATAGTGCAGAATTCATATTATTATGCATCTACAGTACAACATACAATATACCCACTAGTGCTACCTTAAAAAAAAAAAGCAAAAATTTCTAAACAGCTATAATATCATAATGTAAAATTATAACCACTAGCTAAAATAACACTGTACAAAAATCTATGGTCTTATACCTAGGTTTTCCATCTGGTTGAACTTTAGAAGTCGAACAGTAACACCGCGGATTTCTTATATATAAGAAACACTAGATATGACACTAATTAACACCCGACAGTACAGCTTCGATAAAAAAATCTGAGTGTTCAATATGGTATATAAAAATAGACAACAAACTACTATACAATAGGTATTCATAATACATATAAAATTCTGATAAAAATATCACAAGACAAGAATTCTCCACATTTTACAAATAACAAAATAGTTTGGTCCGTAACACCGACTTTTTTCTACTCCTCTTTTACCGTTTTTTATACAATTGCAGACTATACAAACAACCTTGTTTATAAAGGGAAGCTCATTTCGTTTGGTACAAAACAGAGCAATCTGCAAATGATAAAAAAATATTTCTAGGATGAACTATCATTGTGGAAATAAAAAAATATAAATCCTAAAGGAACTCCTATAAGTATAATGAGTCCTAACAACAATATTTTCCACCAGTTCAGCCCCCAATCTGCACCTGAATAATCACCGCCGGATGGATCTAGAGGACGAAACCGCAAATCGTTCAGAGCTGCCGCGGCTTCATCCAGATTGTCTTTGTAAGTGTAAGAGTTTGTTTTGGCACGAATCTCCACCAAGTCCTTCTGCATGGTGTCTAGGAAACGTTTCGCTTCCCTCTTAGTTCTCGTATCCCTGAGGATACGATCGATACTGATGTAGCCCACGTGCATTTCCGTGTCACTCTCATAGTCACTACAACTACTGACGCTTCGAGTACCGAGAAGTGTGGCCCGCGCACTACTGGTGCTTTTCGGAACGACGCCACAAGCGCCTTGATTTCTTTGTTCTTCTTCCAGCATTTCAGTCAAAAGTGAGTTGGCCTTGACAGGTATCTTCAAGCTATTTAAGGCGAAGAATTCATTTTCCTGCATTATATTGTTGATCCTCTTTAATTCTGAAAGCTAGAATAAAGCATGAATAGAAACTGTGTAAATTGGGATTGGCTAACAGACTGAAATTAACAGAACTACTGTACAGTCTTGACATTATTAAAATCCAATCACATAGTCTATGTTCACAAAGTACAAATCAGATAAAAAATTTTCATTCTATTCGTATGGGTGGTTTTACTAGGTCCAAAATTAGAAATGAGTTGTTAGTGAGGGTTCAACTGGGCTACCACAAGGCACTAGAAGCGTTGGAAGTCCCAGGTCTACATGGCTGAGGACTATGAAGCGTGAAGTGGGAGATGATGAACGGAGAAGTAGTGATTTAAAAGCTCAAGATAGAAACGACTGGCGAAATCTAACCGAGGCCCTTTGCGTCAATAGACGTAGGAGGAGATGATGATGTTAGTGAGGGTTAACCTACGAGCAAATAGTTCTGCTCACCTTTCAGAACTTTAACCTTTTGTTTTTCTGATATTCATTATCACAATCTAGAATGGTTAATAAGGCCTTATTAAGCTTACATCTCTTTAGTTTTGAGAAGAATCTATCTTATATCATTATTTCTGGGCTCAACCTGTGTCGCTCTGTATTATTATTATTATTACTTGCTAAACTACAACCCTAGAAGGAAAAGGAAGATCCTATAAGCCCAAATGCTCAAACAGGGAAAATAGCACAGTGAGAAAAGAAAATAAGGAAATAAACAAAACATTTCAAGAACAGTAACAACATTAAAATAAATCTTTTATATATAAACTATAAAAACTTTAACAAACAAGAGGAAGAGAAATAAGATAGAATAATGTGCCCAAGTGTGCCCCCAAGCAAGAGAACTCTACCCCAAGAAAGTGGAAGACCATGGTACAAAAGCTATGGCACCACCCCTTTAAAAACTCCTTTTTTCGTGCACTCGCTTTGCGATCGAGTTGTATTCTAATGTGAAACTTGTATTTTTCATATCTAGTCTCTAGATTGTCATTATTTTTTCTATCATTTTCCTCACAGACACTTGTCAAACTATTTTTTTACTATAATGCCACTTCCATTACTATTTTCTTTTTTATACGCTCTACACCTAATTCTACAAAACTCATCTTCATCAATCATTTCACATTACAGTACCTTTAACCGTTAACCTTTGTGGTTTTCTTACCCTACAATAGGGTACGCTAACAGCATGCCATGAGTGGCACTCTGCAATATCATCATTACTAGCTAAGCTATAACCCTAGTTGGAAATGAATGATGCTATAAGCCCAAGGGCTCCAACAGGGAAAATAGCCCTAGCCCGGCGAGGAAAGGAAACAAGGAAAAATTAAATATCTTAAGAACAGTAACAATATTAAAATAAATATTTCCTATATACCCAAGGGCTCCAACAGGGAAAATAGGCCAGTGAGGAAAGGAAACAAGGAAAAATTAAATATCTTAAGAACAGTAACAATATCAAAATAAATATTTCCTATATAAACTATAAAAAAATTAAAAAAATAAAACAAAAGGAAGAGAAATAAGATAGAATAGTCCACGAGTGTACCCTCAAGCAAGAGATGGAATATATCGACCGTCTTCAAATGCAAATTTTGCTGGTTAACTCAATGGCTACTTTCTACTTGTTACGAATGAAATATATATGTACTGTTGTAGAGCAGTTTATCCAAACATGACAAATTCGTAGATAATTTGTATTTTTCCTAACTATAAAAACCTTAGCTATTTAATAGGGGTTATTACTTTCTGCGTAGCTGAAATGACAAGCCATTAGAATTTCAACGAGGGTTTACTACCCCACCACTAGTTAGCAGGGGGGTAGGGAGGGTAGCTTGCTAACCCCCCCTCACACACACCTGTGCTTGAGCTCACTTTGCTTGGAGGTAAGACTTCACGGGGGATAGGGCTGGCGGGCGAGTTTGATTAAAAAGCTAAAGTTTGTTAGTTAGGAAAAATACAAATTATCTACGAATTTGTCATTTGTTCCGTAACCGAAATACAAACCACGCTATTTAATTAGGGTGACTTAACCCTTAGGTAGGGTGGTAAGTCCCAGCCGTACTGGCTTTGGCTTTTGCCCGGGGACTCAGTATCTGAGTGTGTAGAACTCAAGATAAGGGGTTCCTGCACCTTGCAAGTGCCTTGCTCTGCAAGGATCGCAGCCTATGTAAGCTAGTGTGTGAAGGAGTGAAGTGTGTCTCGTCCTAGGAAGTTGGCCTGGAGTCCTTTAAATGGAAATCTAGGTTAGGACGATCCCAATACCACCTCGTAAGGGTATGGGGACGTGACAGTACTAACTTAATACTAGGAACACAAGGAAACATGGTTTACCTGCAGTGGTTTGAGGTCAGCTGTGCAGAGAACCCAGGATGCTGCTTTCCCCAAGAGAGGGGAGAATGAAGAAAAGAATAAGGGCCAGGCATACCTTTTCTCTTATGCAGACTAAAACCGGGTAACAATGCCCTCAACCTTCTGCTACTTGTCCATTAAGGAGCCTGAGGTTTAAACCAGCTGTTGTGCAGCCACCACAGGGCCGATAGAGAATGTATCGAGCCTCCTGTGGGTCACGTCTTGCAGGTAGTGGGCTGTGAAGGTCGTTAGATGCTTCCAAACCCCTGCTTGTAGAACCTGCATCACAGAGTAATTTCTCTTGAATACCAGGGACGTAGCGATGCCCCTGACATCATGTGCCCTAGGGCGACGTGACGGAGGAGGGTCAGGATTCAGGGAATGGTGGATAACCATGCGAATCCAAGCTGAGATTCTATTCTTAGTGACCCTCATCTTCGTCCTTCCTGCGCTCACGAACAATGCTTGCACCCGAGGACGAATTGCAGCTGTTCTCTTAAGATAGAGCCTCAGACTCCTTACTGGGCACAGTAGGAGATGGTCTGGGTCATCTGTTACAAAACGGAGACTCGAAATCCGGAAGGAGTCGAACCGGGGGTCCGGAACTCCTGGATTCTGAGTCTTAGCTACAAACTCAGGGACGAATCTGAACGTTACCTCCCCCCATCCCATTGAATGGGCGATGTCATACGAGAGACCATGAAGTTCGCTGACTCGCTTGGCCGAGGCTAGAGCAAGCAGGAACACCGTCTTCCAAGTCAGGTGGCGATCAGAAGCCTGGCGTAATGGTTCGAAAGGAGGTCTCTTAAGAGACCTGAGGACTCGAACCACGTTCCATGGAGGAGGTCTCACTTCCGACTGGGGGCAGTAAGTTCATAACTTCGTATGAGTAGAGAAAGTTCCAGCGAAGAGGAAATGTCCATTCCTTTGAGCCTGAAGGCAAGACTTAAGGCTGAGCGATAGCCTTTCACTGCCGACTGCCGAGACTGAAAGGCGCATTTCCTCCCGCAAATACACGAGAAACTCCGCTATTGCTGGAATAGTGGCATCAAGTGGAGAGATACCCCTTCCACCAGACCAACCACAGAAGACTCTCCACTTTGCCTGGTAGACCCCTGCGGATGACTTTCGCAGGTGTCGAGACATCCTTTCCGCAACTTGTTGCGAAAAGCCTCTCTCTGTTAGGAGACGCTGGATAGTCTCCAGGCGTGAAGTCGTAGCGATGCTACGGCTTTGTGGAAGATGTTGGCATGTGGTTGTCTAAGTAGCTCGTGTCGAGGAGGAAGTTCTCTCGGGAGTTCCATCAGGAGCTCCAGAAGGTCCGGGAAACACTCTGCGTGATGCCATAGCGGAGCTATTAAGGTCATCGAAAGGTTGACCGATATTCTGGTCTTGTTGAGTACCCTTCTCATCAGACAGAACGGGGGAAAGGCGTAGACGTCGATGTTATCCCACCGTTGTTGAAAGGCATCTTGCCAGAGTGCCTTGGGGTCCGGGACTGGGGAGCAGTACAGCGGGAGCTTGAAATTCAAGGCTGTTGCGAACAGATCCACCATCGGGGAACCCCACAAAGTCAGGACTTTGTTGGCTACTAGACGATCCAAAGACCACTCGGTACGCACTATCTGAGATGCCCTGCTCAGACTGTCGGCGAGCACATTCCTCTTGCCTGGAATGAAGCGAGCTGATAGTGGAATCGAGTGGACTTTGGTCCATCTCAGTATCTCTACCGCAAGATGGGAGCGCTGCTGTGAAAAGGTACCTCCCTGCTTGTTGATGTAAGCCACTACCGTGGTGTTGTCGCTCATCACCACCGCGGAGTGACCCGCCAGGTACTGTTGGAACTGCTGAAGTGCCAGATACACGGCCTTCATTTCTAGCAAGTTTATGTGGAGGCACTTTTCTAATTCTGACCATAGGCCTGAGGTCCTGTGGTTCAGAACGTGGGGCCCCCACCCTTTTTTTGAGGCGTCCGAAAACAGCATCAAATCCGGGGGGAGGACGAGAAGATCCACTCCCTTTCGTAGGTTTTCCTCTGTCAACCACCACTGAAGATCCGTCCGTTCCGCAGGACCCATTGGGACCAAGATGTCTGGGGAATCGTGTCCTTGATTCCACCGGGACTTGAGTCGCCATTGCAGGGATCTCATCCTGAGGCTACCATTTGGAACTAGACGGGCCAGTGAAGAAAGGTGACCGAAGCGACGTAACCACGATTGGGCTGGGAGTTCTTCTCGTCTGAGGAAAGGAACTGCGACCCCCCTCAGCCTTGCTATCCTGTCGTCTGATGGGAAGGCTTTGTGGAGATTGGTGTCCAAGATCATGCCTAGATATACCAGTCGTTGAGTTGGAAGCAGAGAAGACTTCTCAAGATTTACCATGATCCCTAGATCTTGGCAAAGTCCCAGAAGCTTGTCTCGGTGTCGAAGAAGGGTCGACTCCAAGTCTACCAGGATCAGCCAGTCGTCCAGATAGCGGAGGAGACGGATGCTGATCCTGTGTGCCCACGAAGAAATCAGTGTGAACACCCTGGTGAATACCTGTGGAGAGACCGAAACACAGCACCTTGAACTGGTAGATCTTGTTGTCTAGGCTGAATCTTAAGTACTTCCTTGAAGACGGATGGACTGGGATCTGGAAGTACGCGTCCTTCAGGTCCAGTGTACACATGAAGTATTGTGGTCCCACCGCAAGTCTGACCGTGTCCGCCGTCTCCATGCTGAACGGGGTTTGTTTGACAAACCTGTTCAGGGCTGAGAGGTCGATGACTGGTTTCCAGCCTCCAGACGCCTTCTTTACTAGAAAGAGTTGACTGAAAAAGCCTGGGGAACCGTCGTCGACCTCCTGGAGAGCGCCCTTCTTTAACATGGTCTGTACTTCTGCCCGTAGGGCTTGGCCCCTTGCCAATCCCATGGCAAAGGAGCTCAACGACACTGGATCCGCTCTCAGGGGAGGTAGAGATGTTATGAACGGGACGCGATATCCCTGACCGATTACGGAAATCGTCCAGGAATCGGCCCCGAGTTGCTGCCACCTGTCTGCGCAACTTTGAAGGCATCCCCCCACTGGTGGACATGCAGGGGGACTGCCAATCCTAGCGTTTGCGGCCTCGGCCGCTCCCTCTAGGATTCTTTCCTCCCCTGGAGGACTTTTTGCCTTTCCTGTCTTTGACAGGAGAGGGCTTCGACACCGTTGCCTTCGCTGCCACAGCCTGTTTCGTTGTCTTGGACGGGCGAGGTTGTTGAGGTGCCGGAGGTTTATAGGGCTTTGATGTAAGAGCCCTATGAAGGAGGGAGTCCTGGTTGGACTTCCTCCACCTCTCGGCTGCCTGTTCCAAGTCTTCAGGCTCGAACAGGTTCTTCCCTAGAAGGGAAGAATGACTGAACCTGCTGACCTCGACAGCTGGGACCTTCTCGAAGTACCTCCTCTGTTGGACGCGAGGAGGCAGGAGGAGTTTGTTGACACGGCTGGAGGAGGCGAGCTCGGAGAGCTGGCCCTTGACCTTATCCCTGGCACTCTTCACCCGTTGGGACCAGGGCAAAGCTGCACTGGCCTTAGCGGGTTTCTGAGTGCCAAAGACTCGGTCCAGGACCGTGTCCTTGCCCTCGCGAGGAGGAATCTCAGGATCGGGAATCCTGTTGAGATGCCTCATCAGGGTCAGGACTTGCCAGAAGGCATGCTCTGACTCTTGTGGCTCCCCTCCTGGAAAACTGGCAGCGAAGTCTCCTGTCCCCAAAGGCTCTTCTTGGGGGGGACATGAGGACGTTCTCCGCGGGTCTTGTAGGTTCTGGACGGATCCTTGAGGATGACTTGGGGATTATCTTGGAATCCTTGGGTTCCCTCCTGGGAGGAATACAGGACTCCAACAACGACGTCTGAGGGCTCTTCTCTGCTCCTACCTGGGACGATTCTCCAGCGCGAGGTGGGGTTTCTCTCATTGGTGCGATGGGAGAATGCCTCACCTCGTCAGACTCCCGAGGACGGAAAATGCTCATCCATGGGAGAGGGAGAAAACGTCTGGGGGGGAGAGGGAGCCTTCCTCAAGGATGTCCGAGGAGCCAGCTTGACCCTCGGAGAAGTTACCACGGTTTCTACTCCTCTCTTTCTCTTCAGTGGGGTCGGAGCCGCCATAGTTTTGAGACCCATCTCAGCGAAGGCAGGTTTGACAGCCTGCACGACAGCTCTGATGAGGGATCCAAACCATGGCTGCTTACTGACAGCAGCGCTGTCAGAGACTCCCTCTGAAGGGAAGGGGATCGGGCGATCCTTTGGAGTAGACACAACTGCTGGACCTGCCTGGAAGGAAAGGGAAGAAGAGGAAGGTTGGCTCCTGGACCCATCTGGTGATTTCCCTCCCTCCTGCGAGCACGCTGGTCTGCGCTCGCGCGGGGGGGGGGGGGGGGGGGGGGGGGGGGGGATGACCTGGCTGCCTTCTTTCTGTAGGCTCGCGTTGTGCCTCCCGATGAGAAATGCGCTGGGGATGGCGCGATAGTACCCTACTAGGATCGTGCACGCGGGCAAGGGATGGCGCGCAGGCGAACGATGGCGCGTAAGTGAGCGACTGCGCATAGGTGAGGGTGCGTGCGGGCGCGTAAGAGATCTCATAGATGGCGAGCGATGGCGCGCAGGCGCTCAGGAGATCGATGGCGAGCAGTTGCGCGATCTGAAGAAGCAGGAAGCGCAGGCGGGAGTGTAAACAATTGCACACGCGATGGAAATTGTTCGCGAGCACGTGGGCGCGCAGGATCTCGACGAGCGCCCACGCGCAGGGGTGTTACCCCTAGCGCGTGGGCGTGCAGGAGGGCGCACAGCAGGATCTGGTGTCTGCGCGTGATGGCGCGTAGGCGATGGCTGACGAGCTGGCGAGGTCCTACGGCGCATAGACGAACGTTGAAGAGAAGGAGAAACTCGGTTCTTCCTTCTTGCGCCCAGATCCAGAGATCGTGGGCGCGCAGGTGAACGATGGTGTGCAAGCGAGCGCTGGCGCGCAAGTTAAGAGCGCTGGCGAGCTGGAGATCGTGGGCACGCGGGGCGCGCAAGTTAAGAGCGCTGGCGAGCTGGAGATCGTGGGCACGCGGGGCGCGCAGTTGTACGCTGGCGAGGAGAAGACCGCTGGCGAGCAGGCGAGCGCTGGAGAGCAGGAGAGCGATGGCGAGTAGTCTCAGCTGCAGAAGGTCTCTGGGGCGTTGTCTCTGAGGATGAAGTTTTGAGTAGAGAGGGCTTCACCGCAGGCGAGCGCTTGCGCGCGAGCGCACAGGAGAACGTCGAAGCGCAGGGGATACCTGGCGCTTAAGGGACTTGCTCACATTGTGAGAAGGCCCCTTTTGCCTCGAAGGGACCGGTGCCCGTTGGAAAACGGGATGCGTGGGCGCCCAAAGCGCGTCAGCAGCCAGGAACGGAGACGGCAGGTCCGAAGGTCTGGCAGGCGAAGGAGAACGATCGGCAGAGAGGTCCAGGGATGCAACTGCAACGGTCGGTGCACAGCGAGGAGGATCCTCTGCGGGGGGGTCTGCGACGGAGAAGAGCCGAAGAGGTGCCTCCTAACTCCCTTGTGAGGAGAAAGAAGGCCTCTACGGCGAAGAGGAGGGCGAGCCTTCCGACG
This sequence comes from Palaemon carinicauda, assembly GCF_036898095.1. Taxonomy (NCBI): domain Eukaryota; kingdom Metazoa; phylum Arthropoda; class Malacostraca; order Decapoda; family Palaemonidae; genus Palaemon; species Palaemon carinicauda. The sequence goes on from NW_027168667.1 coordinate 21,241, forward strand.
GATACGTCCTCTGGTGGCGGCAGGCAGACCATCATCAGTCCTCCGAAGAGGAGTCTCTATCAGTGAACTCCCCCGAGGGGGAGAATCACCTGCAGGAGAGACCGTAGGACTTAGCTCCTCCCTCGAAGGATGTTCGGAGGGAGGAACTAAGCCTTCAGCTGCATCGGGAACCAAGGCAGGGGTTTGACCTAACTCGTCGGAGGCCCCTGCCACAACAACGTCGACGATAGACATTGGGTCAACCTCTTCTACCACCAGCGACTGTTTGACTGCAGCCCCCAACTAGATTAAGTCAAACAGGGCTTCCCTGGAGGGCGAGCCCTTAAGCCCCAAGGAAGCCCAAAGCTGCAACAAATCATCATTAGCAACAGTGTTAAATGATAAATCCTCCCCCGGGGGAGGAGGAGGAGCTGCTTCGCTATGGGAGGCAACTCCCTCTTCCAAACCCCGAGGTCGGTCAACAAAAGAACGGCCTACGCTACCACTCGATGGCCTCTCGGAAGAGGCCGCTCGAGCTGAAGCTGCGGAGGAGGTTCGGGCTACGGAAGAAGAGTCCTTGGAATTTTCTTTCTTCAAGGAAACCCTTGAAGGAGAAAGATCCCTTTTGGACTTCTTCCGGCGCCGGGAAAACCTCTCCCACTGGGAAGTAGACCACTCCCTACACTTACTACATACTTTGTCTCTATCACACCGTTGGCCCCTGCAGAACGGACATAAGGTGTGAGGGTCTGTTTCGACCGCCGACATATATGTACCACAAGGTCGGTCAGGTAATCCGGGGCACTTCCGCATAATGTTAGAGGCCAACTTCCAAGCACACACTGCAAAGAAAAAGCAAAAAAGATTAAGGCTGTCAATAAGCGAGGGTGGGAGCAAACACGTCTGTTCATCACCCGAGCCAAAAGCAAAGTGAGCTACTCACCGGTGTGTGAGGGGGGGAGGGGTAGCTAGCTACCCCTCCCCTACCCCCTCGCTAACTAGCGAGGGGTAGTAAACCCTTGTTAAAAATCTAATGGCTCGTCATTTCAGCTACGCCGAAAGTAATACCCTAATTAGATAGCGTGGTTTGTATTTCGGTTACGGAATAAATGTTTAAATGGTCTCTTGCCAATGATTCCATCTCTGTTCTAAGTACTAATACACTTCAGTATTTCTACTTTATATAAATACGTCCTTTTCAGTACTGTATATTGCTAGAATTAATGATTTCTAAGCTAATACGAAGATATAAAATAAAAACTAGATAACTATACATTGCAAAAGCAGTAAAATTCTCAATAGTTTTATTCCAGCTGTAACCAAGTTGTGGAATGATCTTCCTAATCGAATAGTTGAATCAGTAGAACTTCAAAAGTTCAAACTTGCAGCAAATGTTTTTATGTTGAACAGGCTGACATAAAAATCTTTCATAGTTTATATATGAAATGTCTGTTTCAATGTTATTCATGTTTTTAAAATATTTTATTTTAAACGTTCATTATTTCTTATATAGTTTATTTCCTTACTTCTTTTCCTCACTGGGCTATTTTTGTCTGGAGCCATTGGGCTAATAGCATCTTGCTTTTCCAACTAGGGTTGTAACTTAGCTAGTAATAATAATGAATTATCATTAAACTAAAATGGTGGCATAAAGAGAAATATTCTATAAACAAGACCAGTCGCATTATTCAAGGTTCAGGTTTACCCAATTAACAGAAAGAACCTTCTTGATGGTATAATATATACCTAGATACTAAAGAGAAAATGATAGATCAAGTTCATTGCTTTTACTGTGGACCAAAAATTGACAAAAATAAGTTTAGTGGGTTTACCTTGGTTCAACACAGTAACAAATTTATGCGGCATGTACATGAAAACGAGGAAATAAAATGCATGCAAATATGAACTGCAAATGCAAAAATTGGTGTACCTCTAAAACTTGGACCTAAATTACTTACAGGAACTCTGTACTTCAAAGAGATGCTCCTGAGAGTTTCGCCACTTTGGATCGGGCGGTTGACGAGCTGCTCGTATTCGGAAACAAATCTCACGGGAGTGTCAGAAGACGATTTTTTCGGCCTCCCGCCCACTTTCTTCAGTTCCATGACTTGTGCCGTAAATATTTCATCTTCGTCCTCGTCGCACGATACGTAGACGTTGTCCGACCCTCTCTCGACACTCGAAAGTCGACGATATTTATAATTTCTGGAAAAAGATGCATATGTTAGTTATAGAGACTGTGTTCTCTTTGACCATTATAACAACATTCACTTTTTACTGTCCTATGTCTTTGACAGATGGCTTAAGAGGCAGAGATATTTTGCTATAAAAGATAAATGATAACTGCAAAAATGTTCGTCAATACAATAATAATGTACACATCTAATCTCTAAACAAATTCTTGGTAAATTCTGGATTATAAAAAATGGCAAGGTTGAAATTAATACTTTCCAATTACTGTATGTGCATTAAACCAAGGATTAATTTTACCCCAAAAAATCATAAAAAAAATTGAATCTTTAGATTAAAATTATGGTATTCAAATTTCCCGAACTTTTCATATCGGTAAATATCCTGCCATGTGTGGCACTACCTTACAAGGTGGCTGCCTGGTCGAGCGCATGACAGACGATGTTCTTATCATCCATTCTCGTATGGGAGTCTACCATGAATCTTAAAGAAAGTTTTCACCTCTAAGATTGGAGATGAGTTCTGGATATGCTAGTGAACTTCAGTAGGTATTGCTGTTATTAATTTTATATAAAAATTAACGCTTATTTAAACGAATCTCCCCAAAGCTACCTTCTGCACCCTTCACTCGTGAAAGGAAGGCAGAGGTGGAAACAGCATGGATTGAAGAAGTCTAGCAAACTTTTAATGCTAAAAGGTTCTACCTCATTTGGTACAACTGTTCCAGAAACATGGTCATGCAAAGCATCTCCAACAGGGCTTTGAACAAACTCCATACCATTCTATGTTACGCTAACTGTACAAGATCCCTGTGGTATCATACCAAAACTAATTGTTATTCCTAAAACTTTACACTGCTATAGCTGAGGTCCCCTTTTTCCTACCAAAGTACTGTTGATATACTACTGCTAGACAGTTATTGGATCCTTTGACCGGCCAGACAGTTCTACATTGGATCCCTCTCTCTGGTTACGGCTCATTTTGTCTTTACCTACACGTACTCCGTATAGTCTGGACTATTCTTTCATGTTCTCCTCTGTCCTCATACACCCGACAACACAGATTACCAAACAGTTCCTCTTTGCTCAAGGAATTAATGACTGCACTGTAATTGTTCAGTGGCTACTTTCCTCTTGGTAAGCTTAGAAAAGACTTTTTAGCTTTGGCAAGCAGCTCTTCTAGAAGGACACTCCAAAATCAAACCATTGTTCTCTAGTCTTGGGTAGTGGCATAGGCTCAGTACCTTGGCCTTAAACTGTCTTGGATTAGAGTTCTCTTGCTTGAGGGTACACTTGGGCACAATGTTCTACCTTATTTATCTTCCTCTTGTTTTTTTAAGTTTTATAGTTTATATATGAAAGGTCTAATTCACTGTTGTTTCTGTTTTTAAAATATTATACTGTATATAGATTGTTTATTACTTCTCTCGTAATTTATTTATTTCCTTGTTTCCTTTCCTCACTGAGCTATTTTTCCTTCTTGGAGCCCTTGGGCTTATAGCATCTTGCTTTTCCAACTAGGGTTGTAGCTTAGATTGTAATAATAATAATAATAATAATAATAGTAATATTAATAATGTCTCTTTGCTGATACTAAAGGACCCAGAAACTAATCATCTTTTATCACATACTATTCCTGCTACCTCGCCCCACTCCCCCCGGATGATTTATCTCATTCTCAACTTCATCCTCCTGACTTGTGAGATAGTTTGTATACTTAACTGTCTAACTATTGTTATTCTCCAAAGTAATATTCATATAGCTGTTAAGCTAATTATTGCTGTAATAGTTCTTAACTGCTATTGCTGTTAACTATCATAATCATTGTTTACTTCCTGTATATACTATTCTCAGTATTCAGTACTGAACTGTGTCTTGCACCGTGAGTTTTGAATAATAAATACTGAAAGGAACCGCTGTGTTTGTCAAACCATGACTGGTGGCAGCATGTCAGAATCCACGCCTACCGAACATAACCCTGTTGCAAAGGAGATTATGCTGAGTGTGTCTTTTGGGGATGATGTGTCTCCAATGTCTTGGCAGTCCTTTTCATCGCATTTCTCGTTAGTCAAGCAAGCAAACTTACTACGAGGAGTACCGTCTTGGCGCGACGCAGGATATAGGGCCCTCATGCTGAGATTACAATTTAGGGGACCAACAGCCAACTATGTTGAGCAACAGTCGTTACAGGACCCTGAGTGGGGTAAGGACGATGTTGCAATTATGGACAGACTTGCGCAGCGGATTCTCACGGCGGATGCAATTGAAGTAAGGATTCTGAGGTTTGAGGAATCTATACAGTTGCAGGGGGAGAGTCTGAGTGATTATATGACTCGTCTGCAACTGTTGGCAGGTCAAGCATTTGCTAAAGAACCAACTGATATTGTACGGAAGTGTGTTGTATGGCGATTTCTCTCGGGGTTGCACGATGCAGATGTTCGATCCCAATTGATTAGAGAGAAGTGGATGGAGTCAGAGGAGACTGCCAAGTCGTATGATGAGGTGGTAAAAATTGCATTGGCAGCGTTGTCTACTAAACGAGCAACTAAAGCTACAGGACCTAGGAATCCCAGTGTCCATGTGAATCAAATTGAGGGTACGTCCAATGTCTGTTTGATGGAGGACACACCGGAAAATATGGAGGTTGCGACTGTACGAGGAAATGCTAATGCTGGATCATGGGGCAGCAAGAAGAAGGAATCCTATACTTCTCGTAAATTTAAGTGTTATTATTGTAAAATGACACATGCGGGTGGATGGAAAGCATGTGCACGAAGGAAAGATGAAAATCCTGCTTGGTACCCTCCCCAGGTTCAAGGAAGAAATTTTCAGTGAGGACTGCTCCACACGGGAGCTTGGAGCAGTCTGTAAAATTTAATTCTACTTCCGCTTTCCAACGCACTGTGGCTTTGGTACAGCCAAGGGTGAAGGGTCAAATGAGATATCGGCATGTGCTCTCCAGCCAAACAGCAACTCGGATATTGAAAAATATTACAAATTGCGTTACTGTGGAGATGATGAAAACTAAGTATAATGCTTTGGTGGACACCGGAAGTGATTATTCCTTAGTTTCTGAGGATATCTTGAGTGATGCTCAGAAATCTCTTGTCAGCTCGAGTAATATTACAGCTTGCGGAGCGAGCAGTGAAGAACTTCAAATTGAGGGAGAAATTCTGATGGATATAAAGTTAGGCAAAACCATAGTGAGACAACATAGGTTCGTTGTGGTATCTAAACTTGTTACTAGAGTGATACTTGGGATGGACTTGTGGATAAAACTTGGCACAGTCACTCTAGATTTGACAAAAGGGAGGTTGCGAGTGGATTCAATAAAATTATTATTGCCCTTGAATACTGGGGAAAGGACACAATCACATAAATCATGCTCTGATGGAGTGGTGAAGCTCATTGTTAGAGCTGAGAATGCAGTTGTGATACCTCCTAGGACAGAATTATTTATATGCTGCTCAGCTGATGGGATGGTTCCAGATGAGCAGTATCTGTTGTGTCCCCGACGCCCTGAGGGTTCTCCGGTTGCCCCCCCTCATTGCTGCATCCAAGGTTCAATCAAGAAGAAAATGTATGTGAGAGTTGCAAATGTATCGGATAAAAGCGAAACTGTGCAGAGTGGAGAGGAGATCGGGGAACTATAGCCCAGTGTGTTAAGATACGATGGCAACCATAGCCTTTCAAGTTCAATTGAGGTGAAAAGAGGAAATTTCATCCTTGGAGAGTCTCTCACTTTTGAACAGAAAGAGGAAATGGACAAGGTACTTCATGAGTTCAAGAATGTTTTCTATAATGGAGGCCCACTGCCGCTGGTACAGATAGGGGTGGAACACACCATCAGAGTTAACCCAGATTCAGCACCAATAGCAAATAGACCGCGGCGGTTGTCACCTGCTTTGGAGGCAGAAGTCAAGAAGGAGCTAAGCAAACTTCAGGATATGGGCGTAATAAAGAAATCATCATGCCCTTGGGCAGCTCCTATTGTTTGCGCTCGTCGAGCTGATGGAAGCCTTCGGTTGGCTATTGATTATAGGGGAGTAAATAGCGTGTCCCAGCCAGCAACATTGCATCCAATTCCTGTCGTCGAGGATCTTCTTGATAGACTTGGTCAGGCAAAATACTTTTCAGTGCTTGATGCAAAGTCTGGATACCATCAGATGCCTCTTCGGAGGGAGGATTGTGAGGTCTCAGCCTTTGTAGTCCCATGGGGGCAGTTTGAATGGCATGGTAGAACTCCTTTTGGTCTGAAAGGGGCAGGTTATACGTTTCAACGGATGATGGCTACAATACTCAGTGATTGCAACTATACGGATGCATTGTGTTATCTCGACGACATACTGGTCTGGGGTTCAACATGGAAAGAACACATAGCAAGGCTCAGAAATGTGTTGAGCAGGATTCGTGATGCTGGGCTTGCGCTGGCCCCGAATAAGTGTAAATTTGGGGTTCGTGAAGTGGAGTATCTGGGTTCTGTGGTTGGTGATGGCATGCTTCGCATTAGTGAGCAAAGAGTTCATCAACTGAGGGATCTTCCTAGGCCTTTGACTGTCAGGCAGTTGCGTCAGGCCATTGGGGCATTTTCTTATGTGCAAAAATGGATTCCAGGGATGTCACAGACTGCTAAGCCCCTGTATGAGGCTTTGGAAAAAAACCCACACCAGAAATTGCATTGGTCGGTCGAGATGGTTGAGGCTTTTGAGAGGCTTAAAAACCAGGTAGCAAATGCTGTGGCACTCCATCTCCCTGACTATAGTAAACAGTTTGTTTTGATTACTGATGCAAGTGATGTTGGAGCAGGAGCAATGTTAGCCAACAAGTCAGCATCCAAGGAACTGTTACCAATTGCCTTTTACCACCATACATTCTCCAAATCCGAGCAGAGGTATTCAAGGACAGAAAAGGAATTACTGGCGGTTATCCTGGCGATAAAGAGATTTCGGATGTACCTCTCCTCTGCACCGTTTGATTTGATAACGGACCATCAGGCATTAAGATGGCTAAACACCTTGGATATTAGAGAAGAGAGAGGGCGTCGAGGGAGATGGATTGAAACAATTCAGCAGTTTGACATAAATCCAATTCATAAAAGTGGTCGCAGTGCTGTGATGTCCATGGCTGATTATCTGTCGAGAGTTGGTGCTGATGGAAATCTGGTATCGCATATTGCAAGTATAGCAGTAGGATCTTCTCAGCAGTGGGCCACAGTATTTGTAGATCCCAATGAAATGTTAGAAAAACAGCATTGCGATGAAGGGATCAGGGAAGTAGTGAACTTTATGAAAAATGTTATTTTTATTAGTAAAATAAATTTTTGAATATACTTACCCGATAATCATGTAGCTGTCAACTCCGTTGCCCGACAGAATTCTACGGAGGGATACGCCAGCTATCACAATACTAGAAGGGGGTGTACTCACCAGCGCCACCTGTGGCCAGGTACTACAGTACTTCTTGTTGACACCTCCTCAATTTTTCCTCGGTCCACTGGTTCTCTATGGGGAGGAAGGGAGGGTCAATTAAATCATGATTATCGGGTAAGTATATTCAAAAATTTATTTTACTAATAAAAATAACATTTTTCAATATTAAACTTACCCGATAATCATGTAGCTGATTCACACCCAGGGGGGTGGGTGAAAACCAGTGTACAAGATTAAAGGATAGCTAAGTATCCCATATTTCATATAACAGTTATCTCAAATAACAATGAAATAATAAGTACCTGGTAAGGAAGTCGACTTGAACCGTTACTCTGCCTCTTTTTTAAGTTCGTCTTCCTTACTGAGCGCAGCGTTCCTCTTGGAGGCTGAATCAACTCAAAAGGTGCTAAAGTATATAGGGCTGCAACCCCTACTAAAGGACCTCTACACAACCTCTAACCCAGGCGCTTCTCAAGAATGAATTGACCACCCGCCAAATCAAAAGGATGCGGAAGGCTTCTTAGCCTACCGTAACAACCATAAAAACAACAATAAAGTATTCAAGAGAAAGGTTAAAAAAGGTTATGGGATTAAGGGAATGTAGTGGCTGAGCCCTCACCTACTACTGCACTCGCTGCTACGAATGGTCCCAGGGTGTAGCAGTTCTCGTAAAGAGACTGGACATCTTTAAGATAAAATGATGCAAACACTGACTTGCTCCTCCAATAGGTTGCATCCATTATGCTCTGCAGAGAACGGTTTTTATTAAAGGCCATCGAAGTAGCTACGGCTCTTACTTCGTGGGTCCTTACCTTCAGCAAAGCAAGGTCTTCCTCCTTTAAGTGAGAATGGGCTTCTCTAATCAGAAGCCTTATATAATACGAAACCCCGTTCTTGGACATGGGCCTCGAAGGTTTCTTGATGGCACACCATAAGGCTTCTGACTGTCCTCGAATAGGTTTTGACCTATTAAGATAATATTTGAGAGCTCTGACAGGGCAAAGAACTCTTTCTAGCTCATTACCTACCATGTTGGAGAGGCTAGGTATATCAAACGATCTAGGCCAAGGACGCGAAGGAAGTTCATTCTTAGCTAAGAATCCGAGCTGTAAAGAACATGTTGCAGATTCGGTCGTGAAACCAATGTTCTTGCTGAAGGCATGAACCTCACTGACTCTTTTAGCTGTTGCAAGGCAGACGAGAAAAAGTCTTGAGGGTAAGGTCCTTGAAGGAAGCTGACTGGAGAGGTTCGAACCTAGGTGACATAAGGAACCTTAAGACTACGTCTAGGTTCCAGCCTGGAGTGGGTAGACGACGCTCTTTAGAAGTCTCAAAAGACTTAAGGATGTCTTGAAGGTCCTTGTTGGAAGAAAGGTCCAAACCTCTGTGGCGGAGAACTGAAGCCAACATACTCCTGTACCCTTTAATCGTAGGGGCTGAAAGGGATCTCTCATTCCTAAGATGTAAAAGGAAGTCAGCTATTTGGGTCACAGAGGTATTGGTAGAGGATACTGCATTGGCTCTACACCAGCTCCGGAAGACTTCCCACTTAGATTGGTAGACTCTACGAGTGGAAACCCTCCTTGCTCTGGCAATCGCACTGGCTGCCTCCTTCGAAAAGCCTCTAGCTCTAGCGAATCTTTCGACAGTCTGAAGGCAGTCAGCCGAAGAGCGTGGAGGTTTGGGTGCAACCTGTCTACGTGAGGTTGACGTAGAAGGTCCACTCTTAGAGGGAGAGTCCTGGGGACGTCGACCAGCCATTGAAGTACCTCTGTGAACCATTCTCTTGCAGGCCAAAGGGGAGCAACCAGCGTCAGCCGTGTCCCTTCGTGCGAGATGAACTTCTGAAGGACTTTGTTTATTATCTTGAACGGTGTAAATGCGTAAAGGTCGAGATGGGACCAGTTCAGCAGAAAAGCATCCACATGAACTGCTGCTGGGTCTGGAACTGGGGAACAGTACAACGGAAGTCTCTTGGTCATGGAGGTGGCAAACAGATCTATGGTAGGCTGACCCCACAAGGTCCAAAGTCTGTTGCACACGCTCTTGTGGAGGGTCCATTCCGTGGGAATGACCTGATCCCTTCTGCTTAGGCGATCTGCTGAGACGTTCATGTTGCCCTGAATGAACCTCGTGACTAAAGTGAGGTTTTGACTTCTTGACCAAATGAGGAGGTCCCTTGCGATCTCGTATAGGCTCCTCGAATGGGTCCCTCCTTGCTTGGAGATGTAAGCCAAGGCTGTGGTGTTGTCGGAGTTCACCTCCACCACCTTGCCTAGCAAGAGGGACTTGAAGTTCAACAGGGCTAAATGAACTGCTAGTAGCTCCTTGCAGTTGATGTGGAGCGTTCCCTGTTCCTCGTTCCACGTTCCCGAGCACTCCTGTCCGTTCAAGGTCGCGCCCCAGCCCGAGTCCGATGCATCCGAGAAGAGATGAAGATTGGGGGTCTGAATAGCCAACGATAGACCCTCCCTGAGAAGGAGCTTTGTCTTCCACCACAAGAGAGTGGTCTTCATCTCTTTGGTGACTGGGATAGAGACTGCTTCGAGAGTCAAACCCTTGTCCCAATGAGCTGCAAGATGGAATTGAAGAGGGCGGAGGTGGAGTCTCCCTAGCTCGACGAACAGGGCCAGCGATGAAAGGGTCCCTGTGAGACTCATCCACTGTCTCACCGAGCAACTGCTCCTCTTCAGCATGCTCATGATGCAATCTAGGGCTTGGCTTATCCTTGGGGCCGATGGAAAAGCCCGAAAATCCTGACTCCGAATCTCCATTCCCAGGTACACAATGGATTGGGAGGGAATGAGCTGAGACTTTTCTAGGTTGACTAACAGACCCAGTTCTTTGATTAAGTCCAAAGTCCAGTTGAGACTCTCCAGACAGCGACGACTCGTGGAGGCTCTCAACAGCCAGTCGTCTAAGTAAAGGGAGGCTCTGATGTCCGATAAGTGGAGGAATTTTGCTATATTCCTCATCAGATGCGTAAACACCATAGGAGCTGTGCTTAGGCCAAAACACAGGGCTTGGAATTGGTAGACAACCTTTCCAAAAACGAATCTCAGGAAAGGTTGGGAGTCTGGATGAATAGGAACGTGAAAGTAAGCATCTTTCAGGTCCAACGAGACCATCCAGTCCTCCTGCCTGACCGCTGCTAGGACCGACTTCGTCGTCTCCATCGTGAACGTCTGCTTGGTGACATAAGCATTGAGCGCGCTGACGTCCAGCACCGGTCTCCAACCTCCTGTCTTCTTGGCCACCAGAAAGAGACGGTTGTAGAAGCCCGGGGATTGATGGTCCCGGACTATAACCACTGCCTTCTTCTGTAAAAGGAGCGACACCTCCTGGTGCAACGCTAGCCTCTTGTCCTTTTCTTTGTAGTTGGGAGAGAGGTTGATGGGAGATGTGGTCAGAGGGGGTTTGCAGCAGAATGGTATCCTGTAACCCTCCCTCAGCCAACTGACAGACTGGGCGTCTGCACCTCTCTTTTCCCAGGCTTGCCAGAAGAAGTTGAGTCTGGCTCCTACTGCTGTCTGGAGATGAGGAGAGTCAGTTTTTTCCTTTAGAAGCCTTGGAACCTTTCCTAGACTTGCTCCTGGAAGAGTCTGGACGGGAGCTTCCTCGGCTGGGGGCTCTACCACGAAAGGGCGGAATAAACCTCGTAGCAGGAGTATCAGCCACTGGGGTGCGATAAGTCCTGGGGACTGAGGTAGCAACCTTAGTCTTACGAGCCGATGAGGCCACAAGATCATGGGTGTCCTTTTGTATCAGGGCCGCAGACAAGTCCTTAACAAGCTCTTCGGGAAAAAGGAATTTCGAGAGCGGAGCGAAAAGGAGTTGAGACCTTTGACAAGGTGTGATGCTGGAGGAAAGGAAGGTACAAAGCTGCTCCCTTTTCTTAAGAACCCCTGACACAAACATCGATGCAAGCTCGCCAGATCCGTCCCTAATGGCCTTATCCATGCAGGACATCAAGAGCATGGCAGAGTCCTTGTCCGCAGGGGAGGTCTTCTTGCTAAGGGCCCCCAGGCACCAGTCTAGGAAATTGAACATCTCAAATGCTCTAAAAACACCCTTCAGGAAGTGATCAAGGTCTGAGAAGGTCCAGCAAACCTTAGAGCGCCTCATTGCTGTTCTACGAGGAGAGTCTACCAAACTTGAGAAGTCAGCCTGGGCAGAGGCAGGTACTCCCAAGCCTGGTTCCTCTCCTGTGGCATACCAAACGCCCGCTTTAGAAGTGAGCTTAGTCGGAGGAAACATGAAGGAAGTCTTTCCAAGTTGTTGCTTAGACTGCAACCACTCCCCTAAAATCCTTAACGCTCTCTTAGAGGACCTTGCTAAGACAAGCTTAGTATACGTGGCGGAGAGCGGGGGATAGCAGAGACAAAGTGGTCTGGGTATACCTCTCTGAAAAGAGCCAAGACCTTACGAAAGTCAATAGGAGGCGGAGAAGACTTGGATTCATCCACGTCTGATGAGGGATCCAGGTGTGCAGCCTCATCATCAGAAACCTCATCACCAGAATGTAGCGAAGAGATAGGTAAGGTATGCTGAACAGCAGAATCAGCACGGGCTGGAACAAAAATACTTGTGGTTTCCTCCTCAAGTCTCTGTTGAGGGAACACCTGAGGCTCAGGCTGCAAAGGCTGATCCAAAGAAGTAGCAGAAGGTAGGCACATGGATGGAGGGGGCTGACTCCTGGCATGAGTGTCTGAACTCAAGAGTTGCGCTTGCTGTGTGGTTGGTGGATGCGCAGTAGCAGGTTCCTGAGGAACGAGTTGAGGTTCCTGAGGTGTGAGCTGTGAGCGATGAGGTAGTGGCTGCGCAGAACGCAGTAATTGTCTCGCGAGTTGAGGTTCCTGAGGCGCAAGGCTAAGGTGTTGAGGTGCTTGCCTTGAGGAGGGTTGAGGTCGCTGCAGCGAGAGCTGAGGAGTCTGACTTATGGATGGGAGAGGTTGTTGTACCTCAAGAGAGTGTTGCCTCACTGGTGGAACTGCAAGTGGAAGCGGAGGAAGTAAGGTATAAGCTTCCTGTTCCCATTGCTGAGGTTGCCTTAAGGAAGGCGGAGGGAGCTGCACACCACTGGAAACAGTCAACTCAGAACGTGGTAAGGTATCCTGAGGAGCCTCAACATCGTACGCCTGGCAGGCAGTGCTGCGGTTAGGCGGAGCGATCGCAGGAGGAGGTGTAACCTTCTCAGCCTGACAATCACGCATCAAGACCGCAAGTTGTGACTGCATGGACTGCAGTAGAGTCAACTTGGGGTCGGCAGACACTAAGGTCTGCTGAGGTAAAGCCTTAACAGCAGAGATCTGTTGCGGCAGAACCTTACTCCTCTTAGGAGGAGTGCATTCAACTGATGACTGCGGCGAGTCAGAGCTGATCCAATGACTGCAGCCAGGTTGAGCTCTTGAGGTCTGGACTCTGCGCTTGAGTGGTCTTGAGACCTGAGTCCAACGTTTCTTCCCTGACAATTCTTCAGCAGACGAGTAAAAGACGGGCTCAATCGTCTGCAGGTGGGAGTGACGGTCTCTGGAAGACACGCCCGCAACCACCGAGGATACTTCTGTGCGCCGATCAAGGCCTGCCGAACCCTTTTGCCCTTCGACATTGCTTCTCCCCTGGGCTTGGGAGCTTGCAAGAGGTCCCGGACTGGGAGGACGACTGGCACGCACAGAAGTACCCTCACGCACCACACTGACACTGACACTAGCACTTGGCACTGCACTGACACTAGCACTCGTCACAGCACTGGCACTAATACCACCCACTGCACTCTTGACCTTAAGTTCCTTGACTTCGGCCATAAGAGACTTATGATCACTAACCACTGACTCTACTTTGTCACCTAAAGCCTGAATGGCACGCAAAACAACAGACATATCAGGTTGAGGGCAAATAGTAGGTTCGGGGGTAGCCACTACAGGGGGAGGAAAAGGTAGGGGATCATGAGGTGAGGAACAAAGTGAAGAGCGAGAAGAACTCCTCCTAACTCTCTCTCTCTCTAACTTGGTTGAATACTTAAGAAATCGGACAAAATCAAGTTCCGAAAGTCCGGCGCATTCCTCACATCGATCTTCTAACTGACAGGGCCTTTCCCTACAGTCAGAACAAGCGGTGTGAGGATCTACCGAGGCCTTCGGAATACGCCTATTACAAGACCTACATCGTCTATGGGGTGGGGCTTGTGAAATGTCAGACATCTTGAATCAAAAGAGTTAGCCAAGTGGGGATTCCAAATCAAGCAAAAAGATCGTTAACCGTTAATCAGGACTAAATAATAGCTATCTAAGCTAATATAGAAGTTTTCCAGTAAAGCGACAGCCGAAATCTGAGAGAAATACTTCACCAAAAGCCGTGAAAATACTCCAAGATCATAAGCGTATCCCAGAACGTCTTGCCGGAAGCACGACAGAGGAAAAATTGAGGAGGTGTCAACAAGAAGTACTGTAGTACCTGGCCACAGGTGGCGCTGGTGAGTACACCCCCTTCTAGTATTGTGATAGCTGGCGTATCCCTCCGTAGAATTCTGTCGGGCAACGGAGTTGACAGCTACATGATTATCGGGTAAGTTTAATATTGAAAAATACGAGTTCACCGGGGTGTGTGTCAGAGGAGAATGAGCTTGCCAAATATGGTAACCGTTTGGGTATTACTAAAAATGGAATTCTGTGTTATATAAATTATAAAGGAAGACGCTCACAAGAACATCCCTATGGCGTGAAAGAAGAGTGGTTACCTGTAATACCTAAAGATATGAGACTCTATGCACTTCAAATGATTCATGACAGTCCAATGAGTGGTCACATGGGTCGTGATCGAACATGGGAAAGAGCTCGGAAGAGTTTCTGGTGGCCTCGCATGAAGGCAGATGTCCATGCACATGTCAGTAAATGTGAAGCATGTGGGAGTAACAAAAGATCGAAGCATCCAGGGAAGGCCCCTTTTCAGAACCGCGAGCTCCCGGAATATATGAATGAACAGGAGCAAGTTGATTTCATGGGTCCGTTTCCCATTTCATCCTCACATCCATATCGTTATATCCTTCAAATGCAAGATATTTTGACTCGCTATGTTGTTTTGGTACCTCTTGAGGATTGTTCAGCAAAAACAGCAGTGGATACTCTAGTTGAAAGATGGATTTGCATGTTTGGGGTGCCCCGTGTCATAATGTCGGACAGAGGATCACATTTTACGGCTGATATCTTCAAGGCAATGTGTAACATGTTTGGTATTAAGCAGGACTTTGGTTCTCCTTACCATCCAAGAAGTCAGGCCCAGGTAGAACGTCAAAATCAATTATTAGACAACGTTCGTTGCATGTGTCACAATAATATGGATCTTTGGCCTGAAATGATACCCAGGGTACAGTTCTCTCACAATAAAGCTGTAAATACTACGACTACATTTACTCCACATGAGCTCGTCTATGGGACTCCGGCTCGACGTCCAGAGGAGGTTCTAAAAAAGGAAACTTCCAAAGATGAGGATTATCAACCGGACTATTTGGGTAATGCAGCAATCGCAGAAAGATTTGTGAGAGAGAAAGTAGATAAAATTGAGAAAACTATTAAGGTCGCACGGAACAAGACTGCAATGGCACAACAGATTAGGAATAACCAGCGGAAGTCTTACGGCAAAGCTTTCAAAGTTGGAGATTTGGTTCGATTGAAGTTATCGACAGCTGAGAGACGCCGTTGTGGAGGTGGTAAACTTGCACCATATCTTTCGAAGAAATATAGAGTTATAGAAATACTTCATGGTGGCTGGACGTATAAGTTAACCCAAGCAGAGACAATAACAGACGAAGTAAAGATAAGACATTTTGACGAACTGGAGAAGGCCCCTGTAAGCAATTATTCTTGGGAAACCGCATTGGCTGATCTTTCAGATGAAGAAGTCATCAGAATAGAGTCAGGGATTGGAAGTAGTTCAGGAGGAATACGTCGGTCTACTCGGGAGCGCCATCCCCCAAGTCGTTTGCAAGTAGATCCCAGTAAAAGATCCTATGAATCGGAAGAGGAGGAATTCTGGGATGAATGTTCTAACAGCGAGAATGAGTTAGAAGACGATCAGAATTGCTTATGGCAATAATACTCGTCTTGATAAATGCAACCTGTTAAATAGCAATTATTTATTTTATGTTATTTTATTCTTGTATTATTTAGTAAATTTATTTTGTTTATATTCCCGATTTATTCATATATTGTCTTATAAATAAGAAGGGGAGTGAGATAGTTTGTATACTTAACTGTCTAACTATTGTTATTCTCCGAAGTAATATTCATATAGCTGTTAAGCTAATTATTGCTGTAATAGTTCTTAACTGCTATTGCTGTTAACTATCATAATCATTGTTTACTTCCTGTATATACTATTCTCAGTATTCAGTACTGAACTGTGTCTTGCACCGTGAGTTTTGAATAATAAATACTGAAAGGAACCGCTGTGTTTGTCAAACCATGACTCTTGTAGTAGATCCCACATACCTAAATTGTTCCACCAGAATATAGTATTAACTGCCAAATAGAACAATTTGAACCAAATTAAATAAATCGTGCTTCAACGTAACTATAGAGACCAGAAAAAAAATTGTGAAAGGCAGGAATGCATCGGTAGAATTATTGTGTATAATATTTGCCCTTGCTGAGAGGGGAGCAAACCAGTATTTCTTTCACCACTCAACGCAGATATTACATGGAGAAACTAGAGGGGCACTCAGTAAAGCGCAGACCTCAGATGAGGCAGCTTATTACTCAACCTTGACCTTAAGCTCATATATTAATTAGCGGAGATTTTCACATACTCAAATATGAACCACGTTTAGAGTCTCTGTGATAACGATGTCCAAACTTATGGCTGATTACGTAAAATGTTATTTTTATAATAAAATAAATTTTTGAATATACTTACCCGGTGATTATATAAGCTGCAGCTTTGCTGCTCGACAGAAAACTCTACGTTAAAAATCCGCCAGCGATCGCTATGCAGGTAGGGGGTGTACTTCAACAGCGCCATCTGTCGTGCAGGTACTCAGTACTCAATGTAAACACAGAACTCAATTTTCTCCTCGGTCCACTGCGTCTCTATTGGGGAGGAAGGGAGGGTCCTTTAATATATAATCACCGGGTAAGTATATTCAAAAATTTATTTTATTATAAAAATAACATTTTTCAATATTAAACTTAGCCGGTGATTATATAAGCTGATTCACACCCAGGGGGGTGGGTAGAAACCAGCAATAATTGTTTACATTATTATGAGCTAAGGATTTTTTATTTCATTTTAGCAGTTGTCAAAATAACAAACATAAAATAAATAAGTACCTGGTAAGGAAGTCGACTTGAACAATTACTCTGCCTTTTTAAGAACGTCTTCCTTACGGAGCCTCGCGATCCTCTTAGGATGCTGAGCGACCCCTAGGAGCTGAAGTATCAAGGGTTGCAACCCATACTACAGGACCTCATCAAAACCTCTAATCTAGGCGCTTCTCAAGAAAAGAATTTGACCACCCGCCAAATCAACCAGGATGCGAAAGGCTTCTTAGCCTTCCAGACAACCCAAAAACAACAATAAAAAACATTTCAAGAGAAAGATTAAAAAGGTTATGGAATTATGGGAATGTAGTGGTTGAGCCCTCACCCACTACTGCACTTGCTGCTACGAATGGTCCCAGGGTGTAGCAGTTCTCGTAAAGAGACTGGACATCTTTAAGATAAAAAGACGCGAACACTGACTTGCTTCTCCAATAGGTTGCGTCCATTATACTCTGCAGAGATCTATTTTGTTTAAAGGCCACTGAAGTTGCGACAGCTCTAACTTCATGTGTCCTTACCTTCAGCAAAGCTTGGTCTTCCTCACTCAGATGGGAATGAGCTTCTCGTATTAACAGTCTGATATAATAGGATAAGGCATTCTTTGACATAGGCAAAGAAGGTTTCTTAATAGAACACCATAAAGCTTCTGACTGTCCTCGTAAAGGTTTAGTTCGTCTTAAATAGAACTTAAGAGCTCTAACGGGGCATAAGACTCTTTCTAGTTCATTTCCAACCATATTAGAAAGGCTTGGAATATCGAACGATTTCGGCCAAGGACGAGAAGGTAGCTCGTTTTTGGCTAGAAAACCAAGCTGTAAAGAACATGTAGCCGTTTCAGATGAAAATCCGATGTTCCTGCTGAAGGCGTGAATCTCACTGACTCTTTTAGCTGTGGCTAAGCAAACCAGGAAAAGTGTCTTTAAAGTGAGATCTTTAAAGGAGGCTGATTGTAGTGGCTCGAACCTTTCTGACATAAGGAATCTTAGTACCACGTCTAAATTCCAACCAGGTGTAGCCAAACGACGCTCCTTTGTGGTCTCAAAAGACTTAAGGAGGTCCTGTAGATCTTTGTTGTTGGAAAGATCTAAGCCTCTGTGACGGAAGACTGATGCCAACATGCTTCTGTAACCCTTGATGGTGGGAGCTGAAAGAGATCTTTCTTTCCTCAGGTATAAGAGGAAGTCAGCTATTTGGGTTACAGAGGTACTGGTCGAGGATACTGATACTGACTTGCACCAGTTTCGGAAGACTTCCCACTTCGACTGGTAGACTCTAAGAGTGGATGTCCAACTTGCTCTAGCAATCGCCCTGGCTGCCTCCTTCGAAAAGCCTCTAGTTCTTGAGAGTCTTTCGATAGTCTGAAGGCAGTCAGACGAAGAGCGTGGAGGCCTTGGTGTACCTTCTTTACGTGTGGCTGACGTAGAAGGTCCACCCTTAGAGGAAGAGTTCTGGGAACGTCCACTAGCCATTGAAGTACCTCGGTGAACCATTCTCTCGCGGGCCAGAGGGGAGCAACTAACGTCAACCTTGTCCCTTCGTGAGAGGCGAACTTCTGCAGTACCTTGTTGACAATCTTGAACGGGGGGAATGCATATAGGTCTAGATGTGACCAATCCAGTAGAAAGGCATCTATATGAACTGCTGCTGGGTCCGGGATTGGTGAGCAATATATTGGGAGCCTCTTGGTCATCGAGGTTGCGAAGAGATCTATGGCAGGCTGGCCCCATGTGGCCCACAGTCTCTTGCACACATCCTTGTGTAGGGTCCATTCTGTTGGAATGATTTGTCCCTTCCGACTGAGGCAATCTGCCATGACATTCAAGTTGCCTTGGATGAACCTCGTTACTAGAGAAAGGTTCAGATCTTTTGACCAGGTGAGGAGGTCCCTTGCGATCTCGTACAACGTCATAGAATGGGTCCCTCCTTGCTTGGAGATGTACGCCAAAGCCGTGGTGTTGTCCGAGTTCACCTCCACCACTTTGCCTTGAAGGAGGGACTTGAAGCTTTTCAAGGCCAGATGAACTGCCAGTAGCTCCTTGCAGTTGATATGTAACGTTCTTTGACTCGAGTTCCAAGTTCCCGAGCATTCCCGACCGTCTAATGTCGCACCCCAGCCCGTGTCCGATGCGTCCGAGAAGAGAACGTGGTTGGGAGTCTGAACAGCCAGGGGCAGACCCTCTCTGAGGCTGATACTGTCCTTCCACCAAGTCAGGGACGACTTCATCTTCTCGGAAATGGGGATCGAGACCGCTTCTAGCGTCTTGTCCTTTTTCCAGTAAACAGCTAGGTGAAATTGAAGGGGACGGAGGTGTAGTCTTCCTAACGAAACGAACTGTTCCAGGGATGATAGTGTCCCTATCAGACTCATCCACTGTCTGACTGAACATCGTTCCTTCTTCAGCATGTTCTGGATGCATACCTGGGCTTGACTTGTTCTGGGGGCCGACGGAAAAGCCCGAAAAGCTTGACTGTGAATCTCCATCCCTAAATACACGATAGTTTGGGATGGGACCAGTTGAGACTTTTCCATATTGACCAGGAGACCCAATTCCTTGATCAGATCTAGAGTCCACTTTAGATTCTCCAGACAGCGACGACTGGAAGAAGCTCTTAGAAGCCAGTCGTCCAAATAGAGGGAGGCTCTGATGTCCGCTAAATGAAGGAATTTGGCTATATTCCTCATCAGCCTCGTAAACACAAGAGGAGCTGTGCTTAGGCCAAAGCACAGGGCTTGAAATTGGTAGACAACCTTTTCGTAAACGAATCTCAGAAAAGGTTGGGAGTCTGGGTGGATGGGGACGTGAAAGTATGCGTCCCTTAGGTCTAAAGAGACCATCCAGTCTTCCTTTCTGACCGCTGCTAGAACGGACTTTGTGGTCTCCATGGCGAACGTCTGCTTTGTGACAAAGACATTCAGCACACTGACGTCTAGCACCGGCCTCCACCCTCCTGTCTTCTTTACCACTAAGAAGAGACGGTTGTAGAAGCCCGGGGATTGATGGTCCCGGACTTTGACTACCACTCCCTTTTCTAGTAAGAGAGACACCTCCTGCTTCAAAGCTCGTCTCTTGTCTTCCTCTCTGTACCTGGGAGAGAGATCGATGGGAGACGTTGCTAGAGGGGGTTTTCGTACAAACGGGATCTTGTACCCTTCTCTGAGCAACTTCACAGATTGTGCATCTGCGCCTCTTTTCTCCCAGGTCTGCCAGAAGTTCTTGAGTCTGGCTCCCACTGCTGTCTGAAGAAGGTGGCAGTCAGACTCTGCCTTTAAAGGACTTGGTACCTTTCTTCTTCCCACGTCTCCCTTCGG
Organism: Palaemon carinicauda; assembly: GCF_036898095.1. Lineage (NCBI taxonomy): Eukaryota > Metazoa > Arthropoda > Malacostraca > Decapoda > Palaemonidae > Palaemon > Palaemon carinicauda. Next base: position 41,462 of record NW_027168667.1, read on the forward strand.
CACGAGCACCTCCTCTGCTGGAGGCTCTGCCACGAAAGGGCGGAATGAATCTGGACGCTGGAGTGTCCATCCTGGGTCTTGACAAGGTAGGCAAAGGGGTGGCTTTGCGGGCAGAGGACGCAACCAGGTCATGGGTGTCCTTCTGAATCAAAGAGGCAGCAATCTCCTTAATCAAGTCCTCTGGAAAAAGGCACTTTGAGAGAGGAGCAAAAAGAAGTTCTGATCTTTGACACGGTGTTACTCCAGCTGACAGGAAAGAGCAAAGGTTCTCCCGTTTCTTGAGGACCCCGGATACGAACGAAGCCGCAAGCTCACTAGATCCGTCACGTATGGCCTTGTCCATGCAGGACATTATGAGCAAGGAAGATTCCTTGTCAGACGGGGAGATCTTCCTGCTCAAAGCTCCCAGACACCAGTCCAAAAAGTTAAAGACCTCGAAGGCTCTAAATACTCCTTTCAACAGATGGTCTAGGTCCGAAGGAGACCAGCATATCTTAGAGCGTCTCATGGCTAGCCTGCGGGGAGAGTCTACCAGACTTGAGAAGTCGCCCTGGGCAGAGGCAGGAACTCCCAAGCCGAGAACTTCTCCCGTGGCATACCAGACGCTCGATCTGGAAGAGAGTTTCGCAGGGGGAAACGTAAAGGCTGTCTTCCCTAGGTTCTTTTTGGACTGCATCCAATCTCCTAAAACTCGTAAAGCTCTCTTGGACGAGCGGGCGAGGACGAGTTTCGTAAAGGCAGGCGCGGATGACTGCGTACCTAAAGCAAACTCTGACGGAGGAGAGCGTGGAGCCGCAGACACAAACTGGTCCGGATACATCTCTTTGAACAGAGCAAGAACTTTTCTAAAGTCCAAAGAGGGTTGCGTGGTCTTGGGTTCGTCAAGGTCCGAATGTGGGTCATCAATGTGTGCCGCGTCGTCATCATCAGAGAGTCCATCATCCGAGAATTGAGGAGGTAGCGGCAAAGGAGTAGGAATCGGCTGGTCAGCTGAGTCCGGTAGCACGGGTGCACGCGTGACTGAACCGGACGCAACGTCATGGAACTGTTGCCCAGTCTGTGAACTGGCAACAACCATAGCAGCGCGGGGACGCATAGCGTCTACTCCAGACTGTCTAGTCTGATGTGGGCGAGCAGAGGTAACCACACTGGGTTGCGGAGGTTGACGCACCGCGTCAAAACAAAACAACTTAGACTGTTGTTGTACCTCGCGAACGTCAACGGAAGGTTCCGTGCGTCGCTGAACGTCAACATGCGGCTGGCAGGGTACACTGGAACGCATGGGTGGCGGGACTCTCTCAGCTGGAGTGCGGCAGAAGGTCGCCTCAGCGTCCACAGGACGCACAACCGTGGGTGGTTGTAGGCAAGAGGTTGGTGCAGCGTCAACCTTCTCCGCACGAAAGTCCTGCATCAATGACGTTAACTGATACTGCATGGTCTGCAGCAAAGGCCACTTAGGGTCTACAGGAGCAGGTGCGGCAACAGACGGTGTGACTGCCTGAGGCGGTACCGCTTTGCCTCTCTTAGGAGGTGAGCAGTCGTCGGAAGACTGCAGCGAGTCCGAACTGACCCAGTGGCTACAACTGGGCCGTTGGACTTGCGCGGAAGGGACCGACTTGCGCTTAAGAGGCCGCGAGACCTTGGTCCATGGTTTCTTACGAGAAACCTCTTCCGCAGACGAGGAATAAATGGGCTCTCTCGTCTTTGTGTGGGTGGGGCGATCTTGGGTAGATACGCCCGAAACCACGGAGGGAACGTCTGTTCGCTGATTAAAGCCTCTCGAACCCTTTGGTCGTACGACATTGCTTCTCCCCTGGACTTGGGAGCTTGCAAGAGGTCCCGGACTGGGAGGACGACAGGCACGAACAGACGAACCCTCAAGCGCAACACTATCCACAACACTATCACTCACTTTATCACTACCCACTGCACTCTTACACTTCAGCTCCTTGACGTCTGCCATGAGCTGGTTACGGTCACTAGCCAAGGACTCGACTCTCTCACCCAGAGCTTGGATGGCACGCATCATATCTGCCATCGAAGGTTCTTGAGTGCTAGAAGGGGGATCAGGAGCAACCACTACAGGGGAAGGAATAGGTTGTGGGGCATGAGGAGAGGAAAATTCAACGGAGCGAGATGAACTTCTCCTGACTCTATCTCTCTCTAGCCTACGTGTATATTTCTGGAATTCGATAAAATCGAATTCCGAAAGCCCAACGCATTCCTCACATCGATCTTCCAATTGGCAGGTTTTATCCCGACAATTGGAACAAACGGTGTGAGGATCGATAGAGGCCTTCGGAAGACGCCTTGAACAGTCCCTAGCATTACACTTCCTGAATTTAGGGACTTGAGAAAGGTCAGCCATTTTGAATTAGTCAAAGGGGAATTCAAAAACTATCCAAAGTCATCAACAAATAATCCGATATCAACAAAAGAATGCAAGGATGTATTGAAGATAAAGCCTGCAAAGCGAAAGCTCTAAACTAGAAACGTGTACTTCACCAAAAAGTTGTGAAAACCAATCCAGTTAGCAACAGCGAATTAGTAGGTCTTGCCGGTGGCACGACAACGAGAAAATTGAGTTCTGTGTTTACATTGAGTACTGAGTACCTGCACGACAGATGGCGCTGTTGAAGTACACCCCCTACCTGCATAGCGATCGCTGGCGGATTTTTAACGTAGAGTTTTCTGTCGAGCAGCAGAGCTGCAGCTTATATAATCACCGGCTAAGTTTAATATTGAAAATTGGACATTTAGCTTGACCGTGACCTTGAAAATTTTAACAATTTCCAGCTTTTTACAAAACAGTCAATCCCTGCAAGTTTCATTACTCTACAATTAAAATTCTGGCCAGGAAGCTGTTCACAAACAAACACACAACCTCCTTCCAACTTCATGGGCGGAGGGATAAACTGTGCTGTTCCTCCACAATGCTACCCTTAGAAATCCTTCCAGGGCCATGATCCTTATCCATGACCATCTACAGGGCCTCCATAAGGGCATCAATAATAGATGATATGAGAAAGGAATCTTTGGCATTCTTCGGAAAAAGTCTTGTAGGATTCTTTTACATCAAAGAACAAATTCTTGCCTAACCCAAGACCTCAGAAGTTCTACAAATATATATTTTAGGGCCCTTGCTGGGAAAATGATCCACCCTGCTATGTCTTTACCTATAACAGCCCCTCCTCAAGACTTTTGTCCAGAAATCCCTCTTGGCCCTAAACTCTGGTGGTTAAGATGGCAGTAAAGATAGAATTAGTTTAATTTACTTTAAGGGCTGCTTTTCTGGTCCCATAGAGCAGAGGAACCCTACTCTCTACAGGACCTCCACAGTCATTTTATCATGTTCGTTCGAAAGCATTTAATATTTCACATCTCATAACGCTCGTTTACTGTCAAATCCATACTACCGAAGCACTTAGAGAACAAGAAAGTCTTCAGTTTCCTCTTGAAAGCCTAATATCTTCAGTCTTTCGGATGTCTGATGGGAACTTATTATAGTGTCCCAGGACCGCATATTTAAAGGCTCTAGAGCCTACAGAGGACATATATCATGTGAAACCCTCTGTATCTATTCTCCTGTCAACACGATCTGTTGGCTGCACAATATGAAGCAATTCTCTTAGATATTTTGGATGTTCAGTTTTGATAACTTGATGGGGTACTGTACATATTGTATTCTAAACCCAATTCTCACTTTAATAGGCAGCCAATGTAAATCAATTAGTAGAAGAGTGATCCTTTCTCAGGGTGGGACACCTTTTACCAGTCTTGCTCCTCTGTTTATTATGTTTTGTAATTCAAGTTGCAGTTTTGGTACACTGTAATAGATGGAGTTTCAGTTGTTAATCCTGTCAATAACACAGTTTATCACATTTCTTTACCCAACCCTGTTAGCTGTAAAGCTTATCTTAACCAAAATACATGCTGTACACGGTAGCATCAAGTATGAGAGGGCCTGTGTAGTATCACATCATTCTCTGACCTCTTCAGCCATGTTAATCTTTGAGCTACAGTATACCATTTTGGGTTTCTTTCCCATAAAAGGTTAGACTGTATTTTACCATAGAATAATCAGAATTGCAATAAAAATGGCTCAAGTGCAATAAATTCCGAGTTACGTGGCAATAAAAACTAAGTAAGCGGGCATAGGTGGTCATCAAAATAACTATAAAAGTTACGATCCGAAGTTTCTTGCATTTTCTTCCACAATAAATTACCTATCAACCGGGTTTTTATTTTCTCCAACATGACACAGAAAATCTTCCATATATTGCAAAAGAAAATTATTGCATAATAAAAAAAATTTCTAAGCATGAAAACAGCGACAGCTAGAATTTAAGCTTTTTCTAGCCTAAGCCTCTTTTACACTAAGAAGCAATTTTTATATTTTTAATGGTTGGAAAAAAAAAAACTTGACTACGTCACGTTAGTCAATTGGTTGCCAGAGTTAATCTGTGCAATCCTCAGTGGGAGATGGGGGCAGGCCCTAGGCATACGGTAGAGTAACAATTAGTATCAAGTTAATTTTTGTGTTATCTATGACTTGTAACACCCTTGGCCAGGTTTGGTGGGGGGGGGGGAGGGGAGTCCCTGGTTTTGGTAAGGGGGGGTCACTGGTCAGATTTTGGTGGGGCGGTCAGGTTTAGTAGGGGGGAGTTCCTGGTCAGGTTAGGTTAGAGAAGTATCCAGTCAGTTAAGTCTCAGCATACTCAACTAGGTTAGGTTAGAATACAGCACTGAATTTTTTGTAACTTCTTCCTCTCTAAGTTAGATTAGGGTAAGTTCAAGAAGGGATTGCCTGTAATACTACTATTATTATCATTATTATTACTTGCTAAGCTACAACCCTAGTTGGAAAAGCAGGATGCTATAAGCCCAGGCGCTCTAACAGGGAAAATAGCCCAGTGAGGAAAGGAAACAAGAAAAAAATAATTCAAAGAACAGTAACATTAAAATAAATATTTCCTATTTAAAAACTATAAAAACTTTATCAAAACACGAGGAGGAGAAAAAAGCGCACGGCGGAGCAAAAACCAATAGATTTCTAAGAAAATACGCCCTTTCTTAGAAGGCTTAACGAGTTTTCGGTTTATTTGCTGATGACATGAAGCTCAAATTCAGTGAAAAAATAATTTTTATTTGTTCAAACTGTTGTTCCATCCATAACTATAATTTTACCCCATCCTCATACTTAAACCCTTGAGTATTTTCCACATTTTTCCTGATGACAAACATGAATGATATACTTTTCCAACAAAATTATTGAGCGATTTCTATCCGCCATTTCAGATGAGAGCGTATTTTTTTCGGTAAAACCATTTTTTCTATAAGAAAAAGTAGTTTTTTTAACTAGGTTATATTGCCCTGTAATACACTACAATAATACCGATTGATAAACATACGAGTAGGAGATGGGAATCATAGAAAAAAGTGGTTTGTCATCAAAATTAAAAGTGAAATTACTGAAAAACACTAATTTATAGTTCACGTATTGGTAATTTTGTCGTATTTGCCAAGAAAATAAACATATTACCATGATCAATTTATTGAAACCAGTTATATAGCATAGGCATATTGAGACCACCCATGGTTATATAATTATATTTCATAAATTAAATATTAAAAATAGTTAAAAACAAGTAATTAATGCGAAAAATAGCCCTATCTACATTAGCCTATCTCAGGCCAGCCGTATATAACACATCCCTACCCTATGACAGAACTATCTCGTGATACCTGTGAAAACTATTATATAATTAGATTTCATCCCTAAAATATTAAAAATAATAAAAAAATAAGTAATTAATGAATAAAATAACCATACCTAAAGAAAACCCATTAGCGTATCTCAGGCCTACCGTATATAACACATCCCTACCTTATGACAGAACTATCTTATATTACCTGTGGGAAGTGGCCAGTCCAGCACGTCCATTTTTGAACGGAGAAGTCATTTTTCAATTGCACATCACTTCAGCTTCAGTAAAAAGACGAGGCACAATCGGTAAAAATACTCAGATCTCATATGAAGATTTTTTGACAACTTTCTTCCCCTACCCAGGGTTGCAAGATTATTTCTATGGATTATCGTACATGAACCTTAAAATTGTCGTTTTTCAACCGAAATTGTCGTACAGTTTCAATTTAATTATTGAGTTACACGATTGACTTATTCCAATATATTTTAGTATAATTGCTTAATTAAACACACACACATAATTATATTTATATACCTAAGAAATGTATCGTAAATCGTACTGGATCCGTTTACCGACCAACATTTTCGTACAGTTTCAATATAATTATTAAGCAGTTGATTGACTAATTCCAATATATTTTAGTATAATTGTTCAATTAAACACACACACATAATTATATTTATATATCTAAGAAATATATCGTAAATCCTATTGGACCTACCTTAAAATTGTCGTTTTTCAAACAAAATTATCGTACAGTTTCAATTTAATTATTGAGTTATACGATTGACTTATTCCAATATATTTTAGTATATTTTTCTAATTACACACACATATATTTATATACCTAAGAAATGTATCGTAAATCGTACTGGATCTAAACTAATCGTACATATACGTTTTCCGACCAACATTTTCGTACAATTTCAATAGAATTATTAAGCAGTTGTTTGACTTATTCCAATATATTTTAGTATAATTGTTTAATTAAACACACACACATAATTATATTTATATACCTAAGAAATGTATCGTAAATGCTATTGGACCTACAATAACCGTACATTCGTACACAGTTTCAATATAATTATTATGGAGTTACATGATTGAATTATTTTAAAACGTTTTAGTATAATTGTTTAATTAAACACACACACACACATATATCTATATACCTAAGGTATGTATCGTAAATCCTATTGGACATAAAATAATCGTACATATACGATAATTATCGTACGAATGGCACCCCTGCCCCTAGCTGAAAGAAAAACAGCGTTCGATTCTACCTTCTCTTATGAGTGCCAGCGTGTAAGGTTTCTTAAATCGCTATTATTTAGTTCTTTTAGTTACGATTAATTTGTTTTTTAAATATTTTCTTAATTAAAATTACTATTTTTATTAATATATTTACTTTTGATTTCTTTAGAAATGGCTATAGTTTGAATTCACCAGTTTTATCATTTCAATATTTCGTCTAAATATTGGGTCAGTTATTTCCTAAAATACAATTTCGTAATATTTTATTTTATATATATATAACTTGACCTTCCTAGTCGTACCAACTCGATTTATTATATATATTCACAATTACCTGTATTTTCCCACAACAATTTCTTATTTAGTATTGTGCAAAATATTTCTAATTGCAAAATTCTCTTAGGTAAAATATCAATCTAAATACTTATATTGAGTCTAAATTCTTCGATATATTTAAATGTTTGAAAAAACTTTTCTAGATTTTGCTATAGAAACATTTTTATTATTCCAAGCAAACAAAATTTATAATATGGAATATTTACATATAACCAGATTACATTTAGGACAAATAAATTACAGTATTTTAGGTTTATAAGTACTTTTTAATCGTTTGATATTTTTAATTATCTATTAATAAAATTTCGAAAATAACCATATATAATAGAAAACAAAATACGCTCGTAATAAATGACACAACAAAATAATAAATGACACAACAAAATAATAAATGACATAACAAAATAATAAATGACATAACAAAAACAAGACTTGACTTTATAAACAAATGACAGTCGTCCTCTTGAGTCATCTATAACATGGAGTATAAATCTATCTTGAGATCTCATTTATACAAATTGCAAGTGGAAATTCTGTGGAATCTCACTGCGTGGAAGCTACTTATAAACATTCACAGATGTGTAAGTGGTTACACAGGATGATTGTGTAAATAACAAGTGTTAGTAACATATATGACAAAATGAGGGTGTACATACTGATTATATCTCAATGTATGCCTGAACATTTAGTTATTTTCTATAAATTATTAAATTTAAATTGAGATTTTTGATAAGTACTGTACATATATACATACATACACACACATATATACTGTGTAAGTGGTTACACAGGATAATTGTGTAAATAACAAGTGTTAGTAACATATATGACAAAATGAGGGTGTGCGTACTGTACTGCATATATCAATGTATGCCTGAACATTTAGTTATTTTTCTATAAATTATTAATTTTAAATTGAGATTTTTGATAAGTACTGTACATATATACATACATACACACACATATATACTGTGTATATATATATATATATATATATATATATATATATATATATATATATATATATATATATGTGTGTGTGTGTGTGTGTGTGTGTGACAGATAATAGATAGCCATTAAGAATAACAGAATGGGTTTGTAAAGATTGCAAAAGAAGTAGGAGAAGGAAGAAAAGACGATGGACTGACGAGCTAGGAAAATCTGACAGGTATACATTGGCATAGAAAGACCACAAACAGACAGGCGTGGAATGGCATGTCTGGGGCCTTTGTCTT
>NW_027168667.1:55000-61156 GCF_036898095.1 Palaemon carinicauda
ATGGCTCCAACTAGGAAAAATAACCCAGTGGGGGAAGGAAACAAAGAAACAGAATAGTGTGCCTCAGTGTACCCTCAAGCAAGAGAACTCTAACCCGAGACAGTGAACAACATTGCTACAAACATTATGGCACTACCCATGACTAAAGAACAATGGTTTGATTTTGGAGTGTCCTTCTCCTAGAAGAGCTGCTGACTATAGCTACAGAGTCTCTTCTACCCTTACCAAGGGGAAAGTAGCCACTGAACAATTACAGTGCAGTAGTTAACACCTTGGGTGAAGAGGAATTGTTTGGTAATGTCAGTGTTGTCAGGTGTATGAGGAAAGAGGAGAATGTGTAAAAAATAAGCCACACTATTCAGCGTACGTGTAGGAAAAGGAAACATGGGACGCAACTAGGCTCTAATGCAATACTATCTGGCCAGTCAAAGGACCCAACAACTCTAGCGGGAGTATCTCAACGAGTGGCTGGTACCCTGGCCAACCTGCTACCTACCAGTGGGACTCAACCCTTTAAATTACATCACTCCGCCTGTTTTACTCACTGGGAACATCCAAGTGTACCACAACACCTGTTCAGGTATGATGAAATCGATTTACGTTTTTCAATTCGGAGTATTGAGTGACGGCAAAACACTTAAAATCCTTAGAATTGCTTCGAAAGCTTCTTCAGGTTAAAATAGAGTTCTTTAATGACAAAAAGATAGAGATCACTTGCGTACGACAGACTCAACACTGGACGCAATCTTCTGTGTTATAAAATAAAGACCACTTATATACGAGAGACTCAACACTGGACGCAATCTTCTGTGTTAAAAAATTGAAGACTACTTGTGTACGAGAGACTCAACACTGGACGTCTATATTCTGTGTTAAAAAATAGACCACTTGTATACGAGAGACTCAACACAGGATACGATATTCTGTGTTATAAAATGAAGACCACTTGTGTACGAGAGACTCAACACTGGAGATATCTTCTGTGTTAAAAATTGAAGACCACTTGTGTACGACAGACCCATGACAGGGAACGTTATTCTCAGAGATTTAACTCATTGTTATATAGTAAAAACCCAGACTAGATTAAATTTCATATAATTCTTTCTGAGTTGTAATACCCCAACGTGGTATAGAGGTTTGTGTATCGCCATGATCAGCAAAAGCTGCACTAGTCAGGGACACCCATACTAGGTTGGTTTGCTGTGAGCGATCAGATTAAAGTCTCCCATCATCACCAATCTGGAATGATCAGCGTGGTGATGAAATAGCCGAACCCCAGACATGAATAAAGACATGTCTGAGGCCTCTGTCCTGCAGTGGACTAGAAATATCTGCATTTTTGTTGTTTATATAATAAAAGCAAGCATAATGAATGGTAAAAATAAGTTAAATATTTTCTCTGCGAAAATATATGTCTTTTTCCACCCCCTCATATAGGTTTAAACCCTTTAAATTCGTTTCAAACCAAAGCGTTTACGAAGGGTAGGGGAAAAAAAAAAAAAAAAAAAAAAAAAAAAAAAAAAAAAAAAAAAAAAAAAAAAAAAACACCCACCTTGTATGCACACCTGTATCCGTGGAATGATATACCACACAGATGTTGCTACAGCTGCTGAGATAGGGCAACACTATAATGTATATAAACACCTTTAGATTGTTCAATAAATACCAGAACAGACTAAACTGAAAGCTTCATCGCTTTTGAAGCATGAAAACTCTCATCCACAGATTACTGGAAACATATTTGTAGAAAGCGCGTTTAGAATGTTAAACTTTACGAGGTAGATTTAAAAAAACATGTATGCTTTTTTTAATTATCATCATCATCATCATCATCTACGTCTTCCAGAGCGCTAAAATCAATGCCAGAGGCTTCTGGAAGGGCTGTAAACGTTATGGATGCTGTCTGAGCAAAGATTCGACAGTAATTTTAACCTTTTGGAAGCGTTTTAAACGAGAGCCTTATTGCCTTATTTTATGTTTGGGGTCCCCCAGGTCCCTCAGTGTGAGGCACCTCGTATATCCACCAGAGAGTTGCTAATGCATCTTCCGGTGTATTTTGCATCTTCCAGTCTTGGATGGTCTGGGATGCATCTTAGTTATTTATCGAGCTTATTCTTAAACACATCTACGCTCACTCCTGATATGTTTCTTAGATGAGCTGGCAGCACATTAAATAGTCGCTGCATTATCGATGCTGGTGCGTAGTGGGTTAATGTCCTGTGCGCCTTCCTTAGTTTTCCTGGTATAATTTTTGGCACTATTAATCAACCTCGGCTTGCTCTTTCTGATATTTTAAGCTCCATGATGTTTTCAGTAATTCCTTCTATTTGCTTCCATGCTTGTATTATCATGTAGCGTTCTCTTCTCATTTCTAGACTGTATAGTTTTAAAAATTGCAGTCTTTCCCAGTAGTCAAGGTCCTTAACTTCTTCTATTCTAGCAGTATAGGACCTTTGTACACTCTTTATTTGTGCAATATCCTTTTGGTAGTGTGGGTACCATATCACATTGCAGTACTCGAGTGTACTACGTACATAAGTTTTGTAAAGCATAATCATGTGTTCGGCTTTTCTTGTTTTAAAGAGAGAGAGAGAGAGAGAGAGAGAGAGAGAGAGAGAGAGAGAGAGAGAGAGATCATAATTAACGCAAAAGGCCTCAGTTAGATTTCGCCAGTTGTCTTTATCTTAAGCTTTTAAATCAATACTTCTCCACTCATCATCTCCCACTTCACGTTTTATGATCCTCAGCCCTGTAGGCCTGGGTCTTTCAACTCTCCTGGTGTCTTGTGGAGCCCAGTTGAAAGTTTGGTGAACTAATCTCTCTTAGAGGATGTAGATTTAAAAAACGTACGCTTTTTTAAGTATACGTGAAGTATATTTGTAAATATATTAGTGTTAAATCTTTATTTGTTATTTGTCTATTCAACAACAACAACAACAACAAAAACAACAACAACAACAACAACAGCAAATACAACCGCTTCTAGCCCATAGCAAGACAAAGGTCTCAGACATGGCCTTACTCATGCATTGGGGGTTTGGCTATTTTCATCACCACGATGGCTAGTGCGGATTGGTGATGGTGGGAGAGTTTCGGCTGATCGTTCACAGAAAACCAATCTAGTATGGGTGGCCTTGACTAGTACAGCTTTGTGATCATGGCGATACGCAGACCCTTTTTCACCCTTTTAAGGTATACCCACTCAGAAAGAGATGGATATATATATATATATATATATATATATATATATATATATATATATATAAATACACACACACACACATATATATATATATATATATATATATATATATATATATATATATATATATATCCTGTCACGCTCAGAAACATTGCCCAACGTATGACTATTTGATCTCTCCCTGTCCTTCAGGTAGGGGGGAAAGAGAGTATTCATACCCTGGTGAGAGGGGGCACCCCAAAGAAGTACACTAAAAAAACCACAGCCTCCAACTAATTACTAAAACTGCCGTGTTGTAGTTAGGAAAGGAGGAGGGGGTGGAAAGGGTTGAATCTGTGTGTGTGTATGCATATCTATATCAATATTTATCCGTGCTAGGCAGTATATATTAGCAATATCTGTTTGCCAACGGTGTTATAAGCGGATGAGCAACCTGGTGGAGTAACTAGAACTTTGAGTGTGGAGGAAATGACCTAAATCTCAATGAAGTTACTAGCAGCAGGGTGACGGATTGGGTTTAAGGCAATAGACAAACTGTCTCTTTGGCTTCTACTCCTGATGCCTGGCGGATGATCTTGCTGGAATAAGTATGGACCGGCAGGGGTCACTTGCCTTAGATAGGCACAGCGCATCACAAGGAACTGGCTATCCTATGATGAATTTAGAAAGTGAATCTGCTGAGGCCCTTTGCGTCAATAGCCGCAGGATGTGATGATGATGATGGTGATTATGGACCGGCAGGGGTCACTTGCCTTAGATAGGCACAGTGCATCACAAGGAACTGGCTATCCTTCGATGTATCTACCCAATGAATCTTCTGAGGCCCTTTGCGTCAATAGCCACAGGATGTGACGATGATGATTTTTGACGGGTCGCATACACTAGTTATATAAGAACCCTTTTCCATCCATAGGATTTGAATAGATAAATAGATAGGCACTGCGCATCACAAAATCCTTTGATGTATCTAGCCAATGAATCCTCTGAGGCCCTTTGCGTCAATAGCCGCAGGATGTGATGATGATGATGATGATTTTTGACAGGTCACATACACTAGTTATATAAGAACCCTTTTCCATCCTTAGGATCTAAATGAATAAATGAAAAAAGACATTTCTTCTTCTTTGTTATTTTCAGAGCGAGACATAATCGAGTTATTATGACAGATAAGGTTGATCTATTCTATATGTGGTTCCCGAGGATGTATCAGGTGGATATCTTAAAAATTAATTTGTTTTGGAGCTGTCTCAAATCGCTGAGAACATTCGCATAATTCATTTTCGAGGTGATATGATTTGAAGGGAAACAAAATGTAGACTCTTCGATATTTTATGGCATTTTCGACGCGCAAATAGTGAATGGAATAATATAAGTCTGTGTATAGCTGATGAATTGAATATGAACAAGTAGATGAAGCAATTAGAGATTTCAGACCTCCGCCTGTATGAAGATTGTAAATTTTTTATTCAAGTCTACGGACCAAGCTTTCCCTTTTTCATGTGTTGACAGTGAATTAATCTATTGTATAATAATAATAATAATAATAATAATAATAATAATAATAATAATAATAATACCAACCAGAATAGCGTTTTTTATTCGAATCATTTCCAAAATTTAATATTTTCCTCCTGTTCTTAAAATTTGGTGAAAATCCGGTAAGAAGCTTTGGCGTAATCCTGTTAACAGGCAAACACATTATTGTTATTAATATCACTTGCTAAGCTATACCTTACTTGGAAAAGAAGGATGCTTTAAACTCAGGGGCTCCAACATGGAAAATAGCCCGGTGAGGAAAGTAAACAAGGAAAAATTGAATATTTTAAAAGAACAGTAACATAAAAATATTTCCTAAATAAACTATAAAAACTTTAACAAGAGGAAGAGAAATTAGATGGAATAATGTGCCCGAGTGTACCCTCAAGCAAGAGAACTCTACCCCAAGACAGTGGAAGACCATGGTAAAGAGGCTATGGCACTACACAAGACTAGAGAACAGTGGTTTGCTTTTGGAGCGACCTTCTCCTAAAAGAGCTGCTTACCATAGGTAAAGAGTCTCTTCTACCCTTACCTAGAAGAAGGTAGCCACTGAACAATAACAGTGTAGTAGTTAACCCCTTGGGTGAGGAAGAATTGTTTGGTAATCTCAGTGTTGTCAAGTGTATGAGGACAGAGGAGAATAAAGATGAATAAATAAAAGCAGGTTATTTTAGAACATCCTTGGTAATAAACTTATCATATTCGTTCCATTAGATCATTAAAAGAATAGAAATTGAGAGTCGGTGTTGTATCTTACTTCAGTTATCAATTCCAATATGTAATTTATGCTTCAACTGAACTCGATACGATCTTTAAGTAAACCGAGGATGATCAGCTTAAACCACAAATACAGTTTCTATTTGTCCTAACAATAAAACGTCTGTGTATATGAGACATTATATTAACTGTATATTTTACCCAAGAATGCAGTCGTGTTTCTATATTGCATTTGCCTTATTACATAGAGAGCCTCATAGACATCGCGTGGGGACGGCCATTTGAACATACCAGGGAATGTGGTCTCGCATCTAGCTTTTCCAAGAAGAGGCCTCCACTTCGTAAACATACTAGTCACTATTTCCTCTCTCTCTCTCTCTCTCCTCTCTCTCTCTCTCTCTCTCTCTCTCTCTCTCTCTCTCTCTCCTCTCTCTCTCTCTCTCTCCACGTCTCCCACGAAGGAGATTAGACGGAGGAGGCCAAACGAAGGACTACGTCAAAGGCAAGACGTCTGTAAAGGTCTCGCAGGATGGATGTCAACCGATACATAAAACCACTCGGGGTGGGACTGCCAGTCCAGAGGAACTCCGCGTGACGTGCATCAAATCATCGGTTAAGACGACACGCACTCGCCCAGCCAGTATCATCTTTTCTCGGCTGGGTTCCCGGAACGGCCGAAAACCCAGATGGTCAGTGTT
>NW_027168668.1:5000-10000 GCF_036898095.1 Palaemon carinicauda
CGCCGTGACAGAAAATCAATTGATTTGTTGCACCGGTCCCTACTATAATCCGCGACCTGCTACGACCTCGATTGAAAATATTATGGATGAGTCACGCCACGTTTTGGGAGGTGAGGGGGGGGGGGGGCAGTGAGGGGATGGGGGGGGGAGAATCCCAGGGGGGAGGTGAGGGGGGGCATGTGCCAGTGAGGGGACGGGGGGGGGGGGAGGTGAAAAGGTGAAAATAAAGGATTGGAAAGGAAGGGGGCATGAGCAGTTTATGACCGGGGAGGGAGGGGGGGGCGGGTAGCTAGGGCCTACACTAAAATTTCAGCCCTGTCCGAATAGACATAACGTCACCCATACTATATAATAAAGAGTAAGTCTCTCTCTCTCTCTCTCTCTCTCTCTCTCTCTCTCTCTCTCTCTCTCTCTCTCTCTCTCTATATATATATATATATATATATATATATATATATATACAATTAATTTCTTTCCGTTCACGCCGACGTATAAATACTTGGTCTCTCCCCATCCCTCGGGTAGGGGGTGAGGGAGTATTTATATCCTGGTAATAAAAAAATTGCTAAAAATTGCTGGAAACACTGAAGACGTTATCATCTAACTAATATTGCCATGGAAAACATTTAAAACATCATTGAAATATTCGATTTGCTACTTAGGAAACGTATAATAAACGATACTTAAAAGAAATATTATGTCAACAAGCCTACCGTTTAGCGTGGGCCTAAAACCTGGAATTAAGTCACAATCAGCTAAATTATAGATAAACTAATATAATAAAAAGTAAATTAACTACATTACAAGAAGTAGGAGATGGAAAATAAAAAATTATCTGACTGACACTGTTAGTTAAGTGTATAAAATAGTTTTTTGGCCAGCGAACAACTTAAAAATACATAGGACCAATCTAGAGGTTCTGCTAAAATTTCGGAGACATACAGAATCACAAAAAGAGCTTCGCCATCATATCTCGCAAAGATTAAATAAAACGAATTAAAGATTTGACAAATTTATCAAATATGGGAAACATTAACGCTCGCAAATCAGCATGAATCATGCATGTCAAAAGTAGACATAATTTAACTTGTAAAGTATTCATTAAGAATTAATATATTTCTATACAAACTTGTACCACCACGCATGCATGCACCAAGGCTAATTTCAGCAGAGACAGATAAAAAACTAACTTTAACAAAATTACCGGGACTAATTGCAGCAGAGCCAGACAGACAACTACTTAAAAAAGCTACCAGGGCTAATTACAGCAGAGGCAGACAGAAAACTAACTTTAACAAAACTACCAGGGCTAATTACAGCAGAGCCAGACAGACAACAACTTAAAAAAAGCTACCAGGACTAATTACAGCAGAGGCAGACAGAAAACTAACTTTAAAAAAGCTACCAAGCCTAATTACAGAAGCCAGACAGTGAACATCTTTGAAAATAGCTATCATCATGACTAATTACAGCACATCCTGACATAAAACAACTTTAAAAATAGCCACCAAGGCTAATTACAGCACAGCCAGACAGAACACATCTTTAAGAAAAAATTACCAAGGCTAATTACAACAGAACCAGAGAGAACACAATTTAAAAAACCTACCAAGGCTAATTAAAACATAACCAGAAAGAGCACAATTTAAAAAAACTACCAAGGCTAATTACAACAGAACCAGAGAGAACACAATTTAAAAAACCTACCAAGGCTAATTAAAACATAACCAGAAAGAGCACAATTTAAAAAAACTACCAAGGCTAATTAAAACATAACCAGACAGAACACAATTTAAAAAAACTACCAAGGCTAATTAAAACATAACCAGCCAGACCACAATTTAAAAAAAAAACTAGCAAGGCTAATCAAAACATAATCAGACAGAACACGATTAATAAACCTACCAAGGCTAATTAAAACAGAAATAGACAGACAACTTAAAAAAAACCTACTATGGCTAATTAAAGCAGAGCCAGTCAGAAAACAACTTAAAAAAAAAAAAACTATCACCCATGAAAAAAAAAATCGCCTGGCCTGTTACTATAGAAACTCGAACATTGGCGTGCAAATCATGCCGTTAAAATGATCTAACCTAACTGTATTCGAGGAAGCAAAAAGGCCATTGCTTCTAAAAGGGGGGGGGGAGTTTATCGAAGGACCGTCCGCGGGGTCAAAGGGAAAAAATGTAATGAACCATTGTTGTTCGATCGATTCATTTTCCGTCATTGTGCACTTCACAATAACGGCAGCGTTCCTATTTTTTTTTCCTCCTGGTCCATTTTAGCTCTTGGAAAAGCGACAGCCTCCAGCCGCATTCCTTCTGGGAAAACGTACAAACACAACTTTGCCACTGGGAGAGTTTATTCACTCGTAACGGTGCCCTAGAACCGGATAAAGGAGGAGGGTTAAAAGTGCGGGTGTCTTTCAATTCCGACATTGTCATAAGATGAAGAGGCCAAGATCATGTTTATAAAAGTATCTTCTTCTATTAACGTTTTTTTTTTTCGTTTTTTTTTCATGTGTATGGGGTAAGCACAATTGCCTTCTTTTTGAAGGACTTTGCTTTGGCTTTGGGGTAGACCGTAGTCCCGATCAGCTGCCCTGCCTGACATCGCTTAGACCCCGGTAGTGTATGTCCCTGTGTTGTGCCAAGGTTCATATTCATAAAAGTATCTTCTTCTTCTATTATCGTGCTTGTTTTTACCCATTTGTAAAGCACAATTGCCTTCTTTTTGAAGAACTTTTGCCTTGGCTTTGGGGTAGACCGTAGCCCCGATCGGCTGCCCTGCCTGACATCGCTTAGACCCCGGTAGTGTATATTTCTGTGTTGTACCAAGGTTCATAATCATAAAAGTATCTTCTTCTATTAACGTGCTTGTTTTTACCCATTTGTAAAGCACGGTTGCCTTCTTTTTGAAGGACTTTGCTTTGGCTTTGGGGTAGACCGTAGTCCCGATTGGCTGCCCTGCCCGACATCGCTTAGACCCCGGTAGCGTATGTTCATGTGTTGTACCAGTTACCAGCGTCCTTTGCGATTATGAAATATTTCTATCTCTCCCTTTTCCTATAGAAAAATTCTATTCAATTAAGTTTGTTTACTATAATATTGCCCGACAACAATAAAAATAACAATTGATATCATAAAATGTATATTTGGATCATATGTGAAAAGATACGCCTGAGAATAATACATGCTTCTATACGAAGCAATTATTATTATTACTACCCAAGCTACAACCCTAATTAGAAAAAGTAGGATGCTACAAGACCTACGGACTCCAACAAGGTGACCATAAACTACGGATTTAACAAATAAACTACTGTATATATGTATATATATATATATATATATATATATATATATATATATATATATATAATATATATATACTGTATATATATAATGCCCCAGATTAATACTCAGTCGAGGAAACAGGACTTTAATAGACAGTAAGCTTTTCTCTAACATATAAGCCAGAGTCAGCAGATGAAACCCAGACAGGCGTACAATACGCGAAACAATGTAGAATGAATCAAAACCTTTCCTTAGAATAGATAGCTTTTCATTAATCCCTTCGTGATTTTGAACAGTCAAACGATAGAAGCCACATTATCAGCTTAGCGTTCCAGTCTTCCTCTCTATCTTTCCAGACGCAACACGAATCTACCTCAGTGAGAATTCAGCCTTTGACGGAGCAAAGCATCACCTTCGAAAAGGCTTCATCAAAGACTTCGTCATCGTCGATGTTTAGTCTTTAGAGGAACGATGATGATTCATAACGGTAGGAGGAGGAGGAGGAGGAGGAAGCCAACCCCCCCCCCCCTCCCCTTCTCCCCCCCAGAACTGGAGGTCTTCCTTCTCGTCTTGTCTTGCCAGACGACCGCAAAACACGCCATGGCAAGCAGGTCTCTTTGTCCTTCATTTTTGGAGGTATACGGGCGCACACTTGACTTCATAGACTTGGTACCCTTTCTTTTATATATATAAAAAAATCCTTCCAAAAATTACTTCATTGCTTCTAATCCCAAATAAAAACAATGATGATTAATGTCTGTCTATAAAGATGCAGTACAGAACTCTCTCTTGAATGGGATCATACACGTTGCTGGATTTGCATAGGCCTAACTCATCGTCATCTGTCAGTCCTGACCCCTATAAACATTGGGCTTATGAATTACCGATAGATACTTGAGCATACTTAAAATACCGGATTATCAACTAAATTCAAACCGTTTTAAATCAACATGATAAAAGTAATTACACTGTTACACACAGAATTATATATTAAATTTAAACGGGTTATGGTGGCCGATGTGGTAACACCCTGACAAGTGATCGCCAGATTGGAGTTCAAGTCCCACTTAAACTCGTTAGTTCCTTTGGTCGCTCCAACCTCACCATCATTGTGAGCTAAGGATGAGGGGTTTGGGGAAGCCTATAGAACTATCTGCTGAGTCATCAGCCGCCATTGCTTGACTCTCCTTGGACCTAGCTTGGATGGAGATGGACTATGCGTGCTGATCATATGTATATATGGTCAGTCTCTAGGGCATTGTCCTGCTTGATAGGGTAATCTCACTGTCCCTTGCCTCTGCCATTCATGAGCGACCTTTAAAACGATGGATCTAAATTCTGCCCTACAAAAAACCTACCGCACAACTCCAATTATTATTATTATCATTACTTGCTAAGCTATAACCCTAGTTGGAAAAGCAAGATGCTACAAGTCCAGGGACCCCAACAGGGAAAATAACCCAGTGAGGAAAGGAAACACGGAAAAATAAAATATTTCCAGAACGGTAACAACATAAAAATTAATATTCCCTAAATAAATCATAAAAACTTTACCAAACAAGAAGAGAAATTAGATAGAATAGTGTGCCTGAGTGTACCGATTACCAGTAATCGTAATACCAGAATTGTCAAACCTGACCAGTTGGAAAAAACAGACATACACCGTCAATTACGGCACAAATGTATACACAGAATTAATCTGAG
>NW_027168668.1:20000-52500 GCF_036898095.1 Palaemon carinicauda
AATTACTACGTATATAACTTAGGCGCTAATATTGTGTAGACTTGTCCAGTACGAAAATCGAAAGCTAGCCTTCAGTTGTGAAGGAAACAGAGAGAGAGAGAGAGAGAGAGAGAGGAGAGAGAGAGAGAGAGAGAGAGAGAGAGGAGAGATTGGAATTATGTTAATACAATTAATAATTTTTTGGCTTATTTATTCAGAGATCTGTAGAAAAAACAAGAGTTTGATTAACTAACCTCAAGCTTGTGAGCTGCATACGTTACTTGAGAGAGAGAGAGAGAGAGAGAGAGAGAGAGAGAGAGAGAGAGAGAGAGAGAGAGAGAGAGAGAGAGGAGTACATATTGATTAGAATTATGCTAATAAAATTATTACTCTTCCGGCTTATTTATTAAGAGATCAATAGAAAAACTAAAATCTTATTTAAAAATAGAAATTCTGTTTACATGCACAAATTATTATTATTATTATTATTATTATTATTATTATTATTAGCTAAGCTACAACCCAAGCTGGAAAAGCAAGATGCTATAAGCCCAATGGCTCCAACAAGGAAAATAGCCCAGTGAGGAAAGGAAATAAGGAAATGAATAAACGATATAAGAAGTAATGAACAATTCAAATAAAATATTTTCAAAATATAACCAATAAATAAACAAATACATTTCGGGGTAAAATGTTTTTAGATACAACAATACAATGTCGAAATAAACATATGTCACCAAAGATTAATTTTCTAAAAATGAAAACAGAAGGAAGGATAAACCGATACTCCCCTGAATGCAAAAAAAAAAAAAAAAAAAAAAAAAAAAAAAAAGACTTGAAAATTTATCAAATGAAGCTGCTATCAATTTGAATAACAAAAAATATCGCAAAGATAGATTTTATCATGTTAAAACTGCAGCACTATTTTTAAACCCATTCAGAACACGGCATGAAAAATTACTTGTCAATGCAACAGATCTCTCTTATTAATGACCAAACTCTGGTACACACAGGCTAAGCGAACAGCTTGGTATAATCAGGGAAAGTCCGTTCTGATTTCTACAAACCAGTATATTTTAACGATAACTAGAGGAGAGCCCAGTAGAGCGCAGACCTCCGCCAAGGCATCTTATTTCTCGACCTTGGCCTTTCACATTAACATCTATTAATTGGCGTGGATTTTCCTGCATACCAGTATATTACAACGATAACTAGAGGGGCGCCCAGTACAGCGCAGACCTCCGCCGCGGCATCTTATTTCTCGACCTTTACCTTGACCTTAACATGTATTAATTGGCGTGGATTTTCCTGCATACCAGTAAACTACAACGATAATTAGAGGGGCGCTCAGTAGAGCGCAGACCTCCGCCGCGGCAGCTTATTTCTCAAACTTTTGCTCGACCTTGACCTTTGACCTTAACATGCATTAATTTGCGTGGATTTTCATACACTTAAATGTGAACCAAGTTTGAAGTGTCAGTGACAACGATGAATTGGACATTTTGTTTGACCGTGACCTTTGACCTTGACCTTCCAAAATTTACTCATTTCCAGATATTTACATAATATTTCACGTAATTCTAAACGCAATGGGGTAAAATTACTACAAAAACTTGAAGCTCAGTATATTCAACAATGCTTCAGAAGATCTTTTATATCTAACAATTCTTAATTACTGTGTAATGAGCAATATGATACAAGCAAGGATAATAATTTAATTTAATTTCCTCAAGTTTATATTTTCTTTTTAGAGAAATGTCTAATTTGCCTACTGGTCGGAATAACTACACCCCCCCGCAAAAGGAATAATTGTATTAACATAAATCCAATCGATGTGTATTTCTCTCTCTCTCTCTCTCTCTCTCTCTCTCTCTCTCTCTCTCTCTCTCTCTCTCTCTCTCTCTCGTACAATAAATTTTCCTTGTGATATTGATCTTGTGGAAATTTCAAAGATATGCTATAGAAAAAATGCTATTGTACACTATTAATGAAACGAGAAGAAACCATATTCCACAGAATAATCTATCAACGAAATTTCTTTTGCATTATAAAAAAAAAAGTAAAATCCTTTCCTCACTGAGCTATTTTTCACTATTGGAGCTCTTGGACTTATAGTATCTTGCTTTTCCAACTAGGGATGTAGCTTAGATAATAATAATAATAATAATAATAATAATAATAATAATAATAACAGAATTCCTTGAGGGCGTTATATGAAGCAACTACGAGGCCAGCCTAATTCTTGAAAAAAAAAATGGGCCTATAATTAGAACCCAACTAATCTCCAGCTAGGCATGAACCCAAACACTTCTGTAGCGACTGAAGCGTTAAGTTGGGGGTGGGGGGCGGTTAACGAATTGAAGAGCTAACGGCATCACTTCATAACCATAGGTGTGATAGAAGTGGAACTGGCTGGAACCTGGAGCCTCAGAGCCCGGAACCCCAGAGCCTGAAGCCCGGAGTTTTAGAGTCTAAAGCCCGGAGCCTTAGAGCCTGTGGCCCGGAACCTCAGAGCCTAAAGCCCGGAGCCTCAGAGCCTAAAACCCGGAGCCCCGAGCCTCAGAGCCTGGAGCCTTAGAGCCTAAAGCCCGGAACCTCAGAGCCTGGAGCCCGGAACCTCAGAGTCTGGAGCCCAGAACCTCAGAGTATGGAGCCCAGAGTTTCAAAGCCTAAAGCCCGGAGCCTCAGAGCCAAAAGCCCGGAGCCTCAGAGCCTAAAGTTCGGTCCCTCAGAGTATGAAGACCAGAGTTTCAAAGCCTAAAGCCCGGAACCTCAGAGTCTGGAGCCAGGAACCCCAGAGCCTAAAGCCCGGAGTTTTAGAGTCTAAAGCCCGGAGCCTCAGAGCATAAAGCCTGGAGCCTCAGAATATGGAGCCCAAAGTCTCAGAGTTTAAAGCCTGGAGCCTCAGAGTATGGAGCACTGGGTCTCAAAGCCTAAAGCCCGGAGCCTCAGAGCCTGGAGCCCGGAACCTCAGAGCCTGGAGCCCGGAGCCTCGGAGTATGGAGCACTGAGTCTCAAAGCCTAAAACCCGGAGCCCAGAGTCTCAAAGCCTAAAGCCCGGAGCCCAGAGTCTCAAAGCCTAAAGCCCGGAGCCTTAGAGTCTGGAGCCCGGAGCCTAAAGCCCGGAGCCTCAGAGCCTCAGAGCCTGGAATATGGCAGAGAAAAGGGGGAACGGTCGAGGTTCGAGACTGGCTAGCCTAAACGTCAGGAGCATTACTGAAATCCCAAAGTGTTATATTAATTTATCGCCCTAACCTTTGCCCATACCTAAGGCCTACTGTTACGGCTTCCTCGGGTTGGGCCTATGGCCGCATCCCATAAACATCAGCATACAGCCCAGTAATTCAAAGCTCCTAGGTAGTCTTTACTTAATATTTATTTTTTCTTTTGAGGATTTAAAAGCTATTTCATTTTTAAAGGTATTTCTTCCTATTATAATATTTATGAATCTCTCATAAATTATGTCTACCTTTTTTAAGTCCTCACGGTCTGTCTAGGTTTTAAAAATTTCCTGAATTCGATTTCTAATCTTTTTAAAGATATTCGAACCTATTTTGAACTTTTAAAAAGGAATTGCACTATTGCTACATTTTGTCCTCAAATCTCACAAACACGATCAGACTTTCTAAAAAACTCACAAACAATGATTAACTTTTCCCAAGCTACAACCTTATTTCAATAAGTTTAGGTTACATGTTCTGATACACCTCTTTGAGAATATAAAGCTTTATAAAATTTCTAGACCCCAAACCCTATAATAAGCTACTTCCATTCATCCCTTCTAGTCCATATCACCACCATTATCTAATCCCTATCAGTAGCTGTCAAAAAAAAAAAAAAAAAAAAAACAGCATTCAAAGCTAGTTGAATTACCGTATGGCCTACTCGTTCAACAATCGATGGAGGCGCGCGCAAAAAAAAAAAAAAAAAAAAAAATCGATGTTTGCGTCTCCCATTGCACTCTTCTAATAAATTCCCACCCCCTTCCCCACACTGTTATGCCGACACAAAAGGATGGCTTTTCCTTTGTTTTAATCTACGCTGGGAACCTAATTTATAGACCAGCAACCGGTAATGCTAACTGCATGCGAACTTATTTCAAAGGGAGATGCCCTTTGTAAATAAGCCGGACTTGAACGCCGTAAACACGTGAATTGAACTCCGCTGAATAGCGATGTCTAATAGATGTGGTCCACCTTATATTAAAATTTCTGAGGTGAAATTAGCCAAAACACCATAAACCTCTTCGGGAATTCTTAAGAAAAAGGTTTTAAGGGAATGAACTAGCAAGCAGACCAATCAGGAGTAATGATAATCGTTCTAGATAAAACTTATATCAACCGTTTGATTAAAATAATAATAATAATAATAATAATAATAATGTTTTTGGACAAAAAAATATTTAAATACAAAAGATTTACCAAAAAAATAAAAAACCACTCAGTCCAAGCCCACATGAAGCAGAGCTCTTCTATATTCCCTGTTGGAACCCTTGGGCTTATAGCATCCTGCTTTTCCAACTAGGGTTGTAGCTTAACAAGTAGTAGTAGTAGTAGTAATAATAATAATAATAATAAAAATAATAATAATAATACAACTAAAATATCAATTAAGAACAATAAATAAGTAAAAATTCATATACGTATACAAAATGTATACACACATACACATAAGTATACATATACACATAGATAATGAACTAAACTCCAGAGACCAATTTTGGAAAATTGGACCTGGAAATGGGCAGGAGAGAGGTTCGTTCCAGCCTCTCCACGGAAAAGGCTTGGCCAGGCTCGGGAGCTCAGCGCATACACACAACACAAGGGCAGGTTTTTGGCCAAGGCTCCCTAGCTAATATACTGCGCCTTCCCCCACTGCTCACCCATTGTTTCTCACCTGGTGACCGTTATTAACCCACCCACCCACCCACTTACCTA
This sequence comes from Palaemon carinicauda, assembly GCF_036898095.1. NCBI lineage: Eukaryota > Metazoa > Arthropoda > Malacostraca > Decapoda > Palaemonidae > Palaemon > Palaemon carinicauda. The sequence continues at coordinate 24,917 of NW_027168668.1, forward strand.
ACCCCCCCCCACCCACCTTACCTATTCACCGACCTTTCGCCTCGGTACCCTTACATACCAATCCAGGGTTGCCAAGTTTTTAAAATAAGAAAAAAATTTAATCAACCACAGCTTTAAAATCCAAAAATATAGTATTTAAAGCCCACCTATTTTCATGATATTACTAAAGGTCAACTAACTAAAAAAAGCACAAATTTGAGATTTTTTTGGCCTGAAAAAAGTCCAACCTGGAAACCCTGTGTAACCAACCAGCCCTCTTCTTCCTCTCCATATCTATCCAATGATTATCTGTTTCATTTAACTGGCTCCTACGTCCTACCAACAGACGAGAGGGCTCGGCACTTTCTTCACGGGACTTCGGCATAACGGAGGGAAAATTCCTTGCATGTCTGTATGTAGAGGTGTATGTGTGAGTTTCATACATAAATACAATGTTTATATATACATAAACACCATATATAAATACATATACCCATATTTACATAAACATATAGGCTAAACACCTGTATAAATATGTATTATAGCCACGGAGAGGGAAAATGAAGACTATAATACGTGGCTATGATACATTTTATATTCATCACGTGCCAGCTTTTGTGATTTCTACACATGTATAAATATATGCGCGCAAACACTATATGTATATATATATATATATATATATATATATATATATATATATATATATATATATATATATATATACATATATATATATATATATATATACACACACATATATATATATACATATACATATATATATATATATATATATATATATATATAGTTTATAAATATACAGTTTGCATAAACAGATTTAGACAAAACACACTATATCTTCTTTTACGAGCTTGTTTTGCATTACCCCCTTTCGCAATTTGCAATTTGCATTCGCAATCTTTCCGCGTAGCTCCAATTCAATCTCCACCTCCCTCTCCCTTTTGCAAACCTTCCATCATTACCCAGAATGCAATGAAGAATATGTCACTCAAGAACAACAACAACAGTGTTGGCGACTGTTATACCGCAGCGACATGGTGACATGGCGGTCGGTGGACGAACTATAAACGAGTGTGCTGGTGACTTCAATGAATGGTCGTAAATGACTTCGATAAATGACATCGATAAATGACCGTCGTTGACCGCAATAAATGAGAGGGCATGACACGTCCTTTTTTTTTATTTCAAACCAGTCTTGGTGGAGGTGAAATCTACAATGAAAAATTGCGTAATCCGCGTTATTTGGAACGCCCATCTTGAAGATGGGACTAAAGGCAAAATAAAAATATTTGGTACTCTTAATCTAAAAATTAGTTAAAAAATAAACTATTTTCATAAGGCTATTTGGCTTTTCGATTTGAATGAAATTCAAACCAGTAAGGCTAAAAGACTATTCAAATAAGGCTATTTTCCTTCATGAAAAATTGCGTAATCCGTGTTACTTGAAACGCCCATCTTGAAGTCTGATTATAAAGATAGGGCTAGAGGGAAAAATAAAATCTTTGCTACTTTTAATTTTAAATAATAGTTAAAATATACATACTATATTCATGAGGCTATTTCCTTCTCGATTTCAGTGAAACTGAAACCAGTAAAGATTAAAGACTATTTTATAAGGCTATTTTCCTTCTCGCTTTCAGTGAAATTGAAACTAGTAAGTAAAAAATACTATTCAATAAAATAAGGTTATTTTCCTTCTCGATTTGAGTAAAATTGAAACCAGTAAGAATAGAATACTATCTAATAAGGCTATTTTTCGTCTCGATTGAAGCAAAATTGATACTAGTATAGATTTTATCTACAATTTTGATACTTTTCAGTCAGAATATGAGTAAAATCTTCAATAGTCTAAAACTATTTGAATTTCAGTCGTTTCCATAAAGACTTTCCAATGGAACTTCAATATTCTAAAAAATATTTGAATTTTAGTCATTTCAATTAATACTTTCCAATGGATCTTCTAGTCTAAAAAAAAACATTTCAGGTTCAGTCGTTTCCATAAAGACTTTCCAATGGAACTTCAATAGCCCAAAAAACATTTGAATTTCAGTCGTTTCCATAAAGACTTTCCAATGGAACTTCAATATTCTAAAAAAAACTTTGAATTTTAGTCATTTCAATTAATACTTTCCAATGTATCTTCTAGTCTAAAAAAACATTTCAATTTCAGTCGTTTCCATAAAGACTTTCCAATGGAACTTCAATAGTCTAAAAAATATTTGAATTTCAGTCGTTTCCATAAAGACTTTCCAATGGAACTTCAATAGTCTAAAAACTTTGAATTTCAGTCGTTTCCATAAAGACTTTCCAATGGAACTTCAACATTCTAAAAAAAACTTCGAATTTCAGTCGTTCCATGAATACTTCCCATTAACCTTTGGAAGGACCGGAGCACTCAACCTCAAGATTGATACGCAAAGTGAGACAAAGGCATGTACGTACAAATTCCTTTTAATCTTTGTACGCTTGTTTAGGGATGGAACTGACTGAACAATGGAGGACCGTTTCACTATACCATCTACCGAAAATGGACGGGTTTTAGAAGAGAGAGAGAGAGAGAGAGAGAGAGAGAGAGAGAGAGAGAGAGAGAGAGAGAGAGAAAGAGAGAATAAGTTCAAATACAGCGGTGCAGATGAATAGTAAAATTCTGGAATACGTTTACTGGAACAGAGAGAGAGAGAGAGAGAGAGAGAGAGAGAGAGAGAGAGAGAGAGAGAGAGTTCAAATACAGCGGTGCAGATGAATAGTAAAATTCCGGCATGCAATTGCTGGAACAGAGAGAGAGAGAGAGAGAGAGAGAGAGAGAGAGAGAGAGAGAGAGAGAGAGAGAGAATAAGTAAGGGGACACCCAATATCAATGTGACAGATTTGCTGTTAATTAAAATTTCGACGAAAAGACGAGCTCTTCCTTACCCAAAGAATTAAAATAAATTAATCTTAAACGTAATTCAATGCTTAATTGTATTCTGATCAGTACAATCTGGAAAATGTTAAGGAAATTTTATCAAAATTTAATTATTTTAGGTAATTATACTCACTCATGCAAGCCAGGGCCATGTCAATACTTACGAATATATATATATATATATATATATATATATATATATATATATATATATATATATATATATATATATATATATATATATGTGTGTATATATATATATATATATATATATATATATATATATATATATATATATATATATATATATATATATATATATATATATAGGCTATATGTATATATGTGTATATATACATACACACACACACACATATATATATATATATATATATATATATGTGTGTGTGTGTGTGTGTGTATTAATACTGTGTATATCATCATCATCTTCTACGCTTATTGACGCAAAGGGCCCCAGTTAGACTTCACCAGTCGTCTCTATCTTAAACTTTTAAATCAATACTTCTCAATTCATGCTACTGCGTATACTGTATATGTATCCCCAAAAATATGACATACGCACGGGCCACAAACAAGTCACACTACACCACAAAAATAAACAACCAAATAAAGAAAAACAAAAGAAACGATAAGTCTGGAAAAGTCCCGTTAGGCTACGGAGATAGTAACTAAGTCTGACTGGTGACTGGTGACAAGGGGAAACAAGCAGAGGCAGCTACGCCATAGCAGCCCAAAACCATTAAGAAAAGAACTTCGACGACAGATGGAGAATGTTCATCACACTGTACTCGAAAATATTTAGAACTGTGGTTATTCTCGACACGAGTCCATTGATTTTTAGATGGTTCTGGGGCATTTTGGGTCAGAAACCATGGAATGAGTCAAGAAGGATATTGAGCTTCTAGGTAGAAAATCAAGAGCTGGTTTACAAATAAAAAAAATAATAGGTAAAGAGTGCTGAGTACTATAGGGTAAAATATTTACATGGTATATATATATATATATATATATATATATATATATATATATATATATATATATATATATATATATATATATATATATATATATATATATATCATCCTGTATTTGACTGACACGTTTTCTTTGAATACAAGCACAGGAAATTTCAATCTTTGGCGCGGTGGCATTTTGAGGAAGATACCGATATGTGTGGTGGTATTCGACGTACTGCCAATGAGCCTCATTTGCAGTTGTATGATGAAGAAATGTGGCAGTATTCGATTCAGATATCTATAGTCAATTCTTTATAGTGAGGCAGATTCACACAGACTCTCAGGGGTGTCCTTTTAGCTCGGAAAAGTTTCCTGATCACTGATTGGTTGGACTAAATAATCCTAACCAATCAGATAGCAAGGAACTTTTCCGAGCTAAAAGAGCCCCGAAGTTTCCTGATCGCTGATTGGTTGAACAAGATCATTCTAACCAATCAGATAGCAAGAAACTTTTCCGAGCTAAAAGAGCACCGCTGCGAGTCAGTGCAAATGCGCCTGGTTAAGAAAAATTGAGTAAAGGTATGAATATGACAGCGCCCACTGTTCTTTTCTATATTTGGAGTCGAAATCCAGTTAGGTGAAGCGGATTAATATTGGGAAAGTAAATAATTAAATAAAAATCCCAAAAATATTCCACAACTTTCAAACCACACCGCATAATTAGATCGCGACCAGCCAGGATGATAATTATTATTCAAGCTGGTCAAAGGGAAAAAAAAGTATAATAGCAAAAGTTCAAAGAAACCACAGCTGCGGCACAAAATAAAAAATAAGGTAATTTAACAAATAAGAAATAAGGTAATTTAACAAATAAAAAATAAGGGAAATTAACAAAACAAAAATAAGGCAATTTAACATAAAAATAAGGTAATTTTACACATAAAAAAATAAGGCAATTTAACAAAACAAAAATAAGGTAATTTAACAAAACAAAAATAAGGTAATTTAACAAAACAAAAATAAGGTAATTTAACAAAATAAAAATAAGGTAATTTAACATAAAAAGGTAATTTAACACAACAAAAATAAGGTAATTTAACCAAATTAAAATAAGGTAATTTAACCAAACAAAAAAAAAGTAATTTAACAAAACGAAAATAAGGTAACTTAACCAAACTAAAATAGGGTAATTTAACAAAACTAAAATAGGGTAATTTAACTAAAAATAAGATAATTTAACCAAATTAAAATAAGGAAATTTAACCAAACAAAAAAAAATTAATTTAACAAAACAAAAATAAGGTAATTTAACAAAACAAAAATAAGGTAATTTAACTAAAAATAAGATACTTTAACAAAACAAAATAAGGTAATTTAATAAAAAATAAGGTAATTAAAACCCAATAACGTGGTCGGCACTTGACTTGCACTCGTAAAACATGGTTTAATTAATTCCCGATGCCAATAAACCAGGGCCTCTCGGAAAGGATCATAATGAGAACACGTCAAACGCTGGGTACTAATCCTGAAATACATTCCTTTCTTACTAATGCGAGATACAAATTTAAATCAGTTTTTTTTTTTTTTGGCCTCAAATAAGTAGCTGACATTACGACAGCTTGTGTTACATGGAACAAAATGCTTACCGATTCAGTCATTACTGACAAACCCTTTCTTACAATATATACTCTCTCTCTCTCTCTCTCTCTCTCTCTCTCTCTCTCTCTCTACATTTCTCAAAAATTCTCTCTCTCGCCATATATTTCTCAAAAAGTGATTCTCTCTCTCTCTCTCTCTCTCTCTCTCTCTCTCTCTCTCTCTCTCTCTCTCTCTCTCTCTCTCTCCGTATATTTCTCAAAAAGTGATTCTCTCTCTCTCTCTCTCTCTCTCTCTCTCTCTCTCTCTCTCTCTCTCCAAAACAAATTTTCTCTCTCCATACATTTCCCAAAAATCCTCTCTCTCTCTCTCTCTCTCTCTCTCTCTCTCTCTCTCTCTCTCTCTCTCTCTCTCCAGCCGTGTATGTATCACTAAACTAATACGTGATGATACAAGCATAAGATAGGACTCTTGGCGTTTCCCTAATTCAACAATACTAAATAGTTTAAATGAGATATAACCTTATAAAAATTAATGCTAAGAAGAAGAAGAAGAAGAAGAAGAAGAAGAAGAAGAAGAGAGAGAGAGAGAGAGAGAGAGAGAGAGAGAGAGAGAGAGAGAGAGAGAGAGAGAGAGAGAGAGAGTTATACCCCAGGTGTGAGGGTTCTAATGACGTTGAGGTCATTACGAAGTGGAGACAATGGCGTTGGGAATGTACTGAATCATCCTCCGATCAACAGCCCCCCAACCCCCCCTTACCCACACCAACCCCCCCTTACCCACACAGACCCCCACCAACCCCCCCTTACCCACACAGACCCCAACCGAAATCCATCCCCCCCCCCCCCCGCCTAACCAAAGTCTGTATGCCGTGACACAGTCCGTGCGCTTCCATCTTCACACCGTTTCCCCACATCTAGAATACAAGCTCTCTCTCTCTCTCTCTCTCTCTCTCTCTCTCTCTCTCTCTCTCTCTCTCTCTCTCTCTCTTCTGGTGCCTTATAGAAAGCCCAGTTGAATGTTTGGTGAGCTAATATCTCTTGGGGAGTACGAAGAGCATGACCAAACCATCTCCATATACCCCTCATCATGATCTAACTCACATATGGCACTTGAGTAATCTCATAGAGTTTCATTTCTTATATATATATATATATATATATATATATATATATATATATATATATATATATATATATATATATATATCATCTCCTACGCCTATTGACGCAAAGGGCCTCGGTTAGATTTCGTTAGTCGTCTCTGTCTTGAGCTTTCAATTCAATACTTAACCGTTCATCATCTCCTACTTCGCGCTTTATAATCCTAAGCCATGTAGGCCTACACACACACACACACATATATATATATATATATATATATATATATATATATATATATATATATGTGTGTGTGTGTGTGTGTGTGTGTGCGCGTATTGTGAGCAATCCCTAAGTCCCTTGCGTAATTTCATTGCCTCTTATAGCGCTTTGTTTATCTCCGTATACCTTTCTTGGAAAACTAAACAGCGCTAACCTTAGTTATTATTACCGCCATGGAATACATCACAATTCTTATTGGGGAAGATCGTCATGTTGCTTAGCGTAATCAATGCAGCAATCATTAATCAGCATGGCGGAGACTTTCATCCTGATTTATGTTGCAAGACACGTAATGCAGAGAAGAACCAGATTGTTTCATAATGATAATAATAATAATAATAATAATAATAATAATAATAATAAATAATAGTAATAATAATAATAATAACTGGAGTAATAATAATAATAATAATAATAACAATAATAATAACAACAACAACAATAATAATAATAATAATAATAATAATAATAATAACAGTTATAGGCAAATAATTAAGACCCTTAAAATGATAACATCAAAGACTGTTTGAGATAATTCCTCATTGTAAAAAAAAGAAAAAAAAAAACTTTAAGCCTAAAGACCAATATGAAAAACAGTGAAGATTAACAAAATAACAAACGATGAATGCATTGAATTCAACTTCTAATCAATGAACATTAGGCCTAGCTATCTTAGCCTAAAAAGAAGTGGATGAAGAAGAAAAGAAATAATCCTTAAAGGGAAGAAGGCTGCTTATACCTTCTATCTCATCGATTCAACACCATAGGTTTATCATAGCAATATGGATGAAGGAATTCCTATTTTCAAGAACAAAACAGGTTGGGAATTCTTTTTTTCAAGAACAAAATAGGTTGGGAATTACTATTTTCAAGAACAAAATAGGTTAGGAAATATCAAGAACATAATAGTTTGGGAATTATTGTCAAGAACAAAATAGGTTGGGAATTACCATTTTCAAGAACAAAATAGGTTAGGAATTATTATCAAGAACAAAATAGTTTGGGAATTATTATCAAGAACAAAATAGGTTGGGAATTCATATTTACAAGAACAAAATAGATTGGGAATTCTTATTTTCAAGAACAAAATAGGTTGGGTTTCTTATTTACAAGAACATAATAGGTTGGGTTTCTTATTTACAAGAACAAAATAGGTTGGGAATTCTTATTTAAATTCCTATTTAAACTCCAATACATTTATATTTTACATCAATATATAAAATAGGAAATATTCATTATGATGTTACTGTTCTTGAAACATTTTGTTTCCTTGTTTCCTTTCCTCACTGGGTTATTTTCCCTGTTGGGCCCCTGGGCTTATAGCATTCTGCTTTTCCAGCTAGGGTTGTTAGCTTAGTAAGTAAGCAAGTAAGTAAGTAAGTAATAATAATAATAACAATAATAATAATAATAATAATATAGATTTTATCTACTGGGTCACATATCCAACAGCTCCTTTACAACTTCGATCAGTAAGTAAGTAATAATAATAATAATAATAATAATAATAATAATAATAACAACAACATCAACAACAAAAATAATAATAATAATAATAATAATAACAGCAACATAGATTCTATCTACTGGGTCACATATCCAACAGCCCCCTTTACAACTTCGACCAGAAATAGTAAACTGAACATCGAGACGAAACCATTTTACAATAAAAATCGAAAACCGTTAAATTACTTACGGCCAAACATGACGTTGCAACCAGAACACATTCACCTATGATACAGGTGACCCCGAACGCCCGAGTCTTCACGGAAAACATTTTAGCCACAAATCGAAATTTATAAAGGGAGGAAAGGAAGGGTAGACAAAGAGGCATTAACGTGAAGAAAATAGTCAATCGAGCTTACCATCAAATTAATATAAAAACGGATGTATTACTGTGATATGGAAGCTTCTTGGTGAATAAAAAATAATCACCTATCATAAATTCATTCAATAAAAGGGTAATATATTTAAACAAAAGCAGCTAGCTAGTGTTATTAGAAATAATAATGACAGCATAAAACCTTGCATTATTAACACTACGATACGATCAGTAAGAAACATTGCCACTACGTAAATAATAAATCAATGCGAACTCATACACAAACAATTCTATTTCAAGTACTGCTCAAACTCATTAGTTCCTTTGGTGACTGTAACCTCACCCTCCTTATGAGCTAAGGATGGGGGGTTTGGGAAAGCCTATAGGTCTACCTGCTAAGTCATCAGTAGTCATTGCTTAGACCTCCCTGGCCCTAGCTTGGGTGAAGAGGGGCCTTGGGCGCTTAAATGGATATATGGTCAGTCTCTAGGTCATTGTCCTGCTTGATAGAGGAATGTCACTGTCCCTTGCCTCTGCCATTCATGAGCGGCCTCTAAACCTTTGAAATTATGAATGGTCAGCATAAAGGTTTAAAGGCCGCTCATGAATGGCAGAGGCAAGCAAGGGGCAGTAACATTGCCCTATCAAGCAGGACAACGCCATAGAGACTATATATCAAATGATCAACGCCCAAGCTAGCATTCCATCCAAGCTAGGACCAGGGAGGGCCAGGCAATGGCAGCTGATGACTCAATAAATAGATCTATAAGCTCTCCCAACCCCTCCCAACCTCAGCTCACAAGGATGGAAAGGTTGCAGACACTAATGGCACTAACGAGACTGAACGGGACTCGAACCCCCGACTGGCAAACACCAGGCAGAGAGTTACCAATCAGGCCACAACAAGAATACCCCGCCATTTCAGTGATCTGTCCATAATGAAGTTTAGAGGTCTACAACGATCAACTTAGAACACTCAGAATAAATCATAAGTTGAAGGGTAGAAGAGGGAAGCCTTCCTACGAATCAATTCCCCTTACCCTCTCCATCCTTTTCCATTTAGGCCTACACAGGCGGGGTTGGCTTACTGGCTACCGACACCATTACTCTAGGAAGACATAAATAAAAATAACCTCTATTTCTGTCGCAAGAAAAACAAGGCGGACGCTGGTTTTGTCGTTCTTTATCATAAGTCGACACCACTACATACAGATTGGACAACTTGGGTGTAAAGCTTTCTCTATACGAGAAAATAACTGAAGTTTAATAAAAAAAAAATCTTATCTGGTATTTTCTAAGAAGATAATTGAGAATATAAATTAATATCTTAATTAATATTTAACACATAATTCAATAAATATTCAACACTAAATCATTAATGACGCAGTACACCACTAATAACTCCCTTAGGAATTAATTACCAGTAATGTTCTTAATTTTTCCTCCCTATGACATTTGGCTAATATAAAGAATACAAATACGAATCACACTCATATATATATATATATATATATATATATATATATATATATATATATATATATATATATATATATATAGTATACACACATACATACAAGTGTACGCGACCCGTAAAAAATGACGGCTAAATATTTAGATAGATATGTTCACAAGCACATTTATATATATATATATATATATATATATATATATATATATATATATATATATATATATGAACACAAAATCATGCTCAAAATGGAAATAAATTTATTCCTCATACTTGGGATCGAACGTTAGCCCCTTCTAATGAAAGGCCTGGTCGCTTCCAACCATGCCACATCCGACTTCTTTTAGGGCCTCTCGTGACATGGTTGGAAGCGGCCTGGCCTTTCATTAGAAGAGGCTAGCGTTCGATCCCAAGTATGAGGTAGAAATTTATATAGTGTGTATATATATATATATATATATATATATATATATATATATATATATATATATATATATATATATATATATATATATACACACACACACACATATATATATATATATATATATATATATATATATATATATATATATATATATATATATATACTGTATGTCTTTTAACTTCTGGCTTTGATATGAAAAAACGACATCAAAATGCACAGATGAGACAAAGCACTAAAACCATTTCTTTTGTCAAAGCGTGACGAATAAAACGAATGTGAATCTGCTTCGCGTCAGCCAAAAGCCTTCCGTTATACAGCGACTTTGATCGGCAAACACTAAAAAGCTAAAAAAAAATCCATTGTAACACCAATGTCTGCTGTCACTTTGATCTGAGAGAGAGAGAGAGAGAGAGAGAGAGAGAGAGAGAGAGAGAGAGAGAGAGAGAGTTTTGAGTTTTCTGGCATCCTGATATCGAAATTGTTTATGAAAAAAATCAAAATAACGCTAGCATAGTACAACACATCGTGCCCAAGAATATGTGTGAGAGAGAGAGAGAGAGAGAGAGAGAGAGAGAGAGAGAGAGAGAGAGAGAGAGAGAGAGAGAGAGAGAGAATTTTCAACTATCAACACTTATTCCGAATTTATATACACATGATAGTCACAATAGTAAGTTACGTTACCTAAAATCCATTTTATTTACGTGGTTGTTCAAATAAATATTCCAATGAAGTCATCAGAGACATTTGTCCTCTCAAGGAGTTTAAAAAAAAAACATTTCTAAACGTTTGATCCCTATCGAACGTTTTGGTTAATACTTAACCTACAAAGGTGATTTTCATGATTTCTTTCCGCCCAGAGCTTCAAAACCAAACTTTTTACCCAAGGGATTACAAGACAGACGGGCGAAATGCACTTATTTTCCGGCCAAACAGAAATACTTTCTACTGAATCATTATCATTATTACTAGCTAAGCCACAACTCTAGTTGGAGAAGCAAGAAGCTATAAGCCCAAGGGCTCCTACAGGAATATAGCTCAGTGAGGAAAGAAAATGATCTGACCTTCCTTAACAATAAAAGCTCTCAAGCAAACAGTAACACATAGCTTTATACGTGTTGGTATCCCACACTATATAGCCTACATGACGTTTTGTTGAAACTTTTACAAAGCAATACCTAGTTGTATAAGCCGTAGTAATGATTTTTGGTTTATGAGTCATCTTACTTTGTAATGAAGTTGATGAGTCAATAGATTGAAAGCGTAGACAAAGATCACTTAAATAAGAATGCTAATTGGGCGGGACTACCAAAGCGAAGAAGGTTGGTTAATAGCTTCATGATATCCTTCGGAATAAAACCGTGGGAGGAATTACTAACATCGCCGATATAAACAGCTCGTCCGCATTCACGCTGCCATCACCAGTTCGAGTCCGGACTGCGGGAGCAATTAATGGACTAATATGAGAATAAATAGACTCGAAATCTGTGAATATGCGTTCGAGCGCCGGAGTACGATTAAGCCCTCAAGTTTATAGTACTGCCTATAACCTCACTGTCCCTGTGACCTATGGATGTGATCTCTTGTAAATCTACTCGCTGTGTCATCGGCAGCCATTGCCCGGTTCTCCTTGGTCCTAGTTTGGGTGGAGTATTTGAACCCTGATAATATATATATATATATATATATATATATATATATATATATATATATATATATATATATATATATATATAGGTAGGGCATATAACGAAAATGACAGACAATGGACATTGAGAATAACAGAATGTGTCCCTACAGATTATAAAATAAGCAGGTAAAGGAAGAGAAGACGATGGATTGACGAACTAAGAAAGTTTGCGGGTATTGACTGGTACAGAAAGACAATAAACAGACGCAAGTGGAAGGACATGCCTAAGGACTTTGTTCTGCAGTGGACTAGTAACGACTGACGATATATATATATATATATATATATATATATATATATATATATATATATATATATATATATATATATATATATATATACAGTATAAATGTTTGCCATTCCTTTTATACCGGATATTTTGTATAATAGAAATTGTGCCATAAATATTCCATTAATAACGAATCCCAAATCCAAGGTGTATAACTGACACTAGAAGGGAGTCTTACTCCTAATTGCAAGTGCACCCACACAGGGAATACAGTAGTTGATTAGATCCACACATATGCTACTATAATTACTTAAAACAGCAAAGTTCATCTAATCTTCAAACAAACACGAGACAGGTAATCATAATGATGCATGCAATATATATAAACAATACACAATTATCCTCTCTATATAGTGTATCTAAAAACTAAAAGAAATAGCTAAAGGTTCATATATGTACAACAGATACGGCACAATCTTCGCACATACTGCATATAGCGATTTATAAAAGCGAGTAAGTATAAAATCTGAATGCAAGAAGATAGAAAATGTGCGTAAGACGATAAAGGAAATGATTCGGAGATTAACAGGGAAGGGGAAGGATAAAATAAAAGATGAATGAGAAGGGGATAGTACAATAGACATTACACAATAAAAACGAAATGGGATGACATTACAAGGAAATGTACAGATGATTTTTACCTGCAAGAGATGTTGAACAAATGTAGCTTACATGTGAGAGGTATAAAAGATGGCATATATATAAAACTTGGTTAAGGGTAGGGCAAGAAATGGTATAAAACTACATGAAGATAAGGGAATGATATAAGCTAGACGTATAGGAAGTCAAACATTTATGTAAAACTAAAGTAGCTTATATGGAACAAATTGTTGGCTATAAAGCTACAGATGAGAAAGGACTAAAAGAAAATGCAGCTTACATATGACAGGTATAAAAGATGGCATATATAAAGCTTTGTAAGGGTAAGGCAAGAAATGGTATAAAACTACATGAAGACAAGGGAATGATATAAGTACACTTACAGGAAGTCAAACACCTATCTAAAACTAAATTATATGGAAAATTGATGTTTATAAAGCTACAGATGAAACAGGACTGAAGGAAAGATTGATATAAAACTAGATGTCACTATGAAAAGGGCTCATTGCGTGATGTAAGTCACCATGAAGATGAAAAGAGGTACGAAAATGATGTTACAATTAAATACGAATTGATACAGGCAAGCTTCAAGCACCATTAAATTAAACCTTTACTGGACAAATGAGGGATGTACAGCCTATTTAGATTAAAAATTATACGATAAATTATTAACGTAATATACACATAGCTTCTGTATATACAGTAGGCTACATACATACAAGTACTGTATACAAATACCCACGAACACAAACTGCCCATAGGGCTATAATACAGCCATTTAACTCTAAGTAAATTCATAGAATATAACAATGCACGGCAACCTTCCATAATCATCTAATAACATGAAAACAAAAATTAAATCATGAAACATGTTACTAAACACGCAGAAACTTCTACATTTCCAAACAAATTTACATATCCTCGTAACAAACGAGACAAAATATCGAGGCATCCTTAAAATAAAAAAAAAGAAGAAAAAAAAGATTAAATATTCATCAAGATATTAAAATCCAGAAACCTGCATATTCAAAGCTACATTAATGTAAGAGACTTTCCAAGACTTGCGAGTGTAGTGCCGCTTATTGCTGCAAATATATGCGAGTCTCCGAGGATTTCATTTAGCAGTACCTTCATCGAGAACTGCTGCAGCTCTCCGCTTTAATTAAGGTGATTTTCAGGGGTTTAAAACTCGAAGGAGATTGTACTGAATGTTATACACGAAATTTACTTTCATTCATATATATATATATATATATATATATATATATATATATATAAATTATTATTACTAGCCAAGCTACAACCCTAGTTGGAAAAGCAAGATGCTATAAGCCCAAGGGCTCCAATAGGGAAAAATAGCCCAGTGAGGAACGGAAATAAGGAAATAAAAAAATGATGAGAACAAATTAACAATAAATCATTCTAAAAACAGTAACAACGTCAATATATATATATATATATATATATATATATATATATATATATATATATATATATATATATATCATCTCCTCCTACGCCTATGGACAAAAGGGCCTCGGTTAGATATCGCCAGTCGTATTTATCTTGAGCTTTTAATTTAATACATCATCTACTTTGCACTTCATAATCCTTAGCCATGAGAGAGAGAGAGAGAGAGAGAGAGAGAGAGAGAGAGAGAGAGAGAGAGAGAGAGAGAGAGAGAGAGAGAGAACGAACTGGCTAAAATAACGCAGTAGCCCGAGTGGCCAAAGCCTAGCGAGCCTTTGCAAAACCATCCAGCATGCTTTATGCCACTTTAAAAAGCGCCCATTTCAACGTCGACGAAACATGCTGGCTAAAACTATTAGTACAATTATCAAAAATTGAAAAGGCGGAAAATGTTTTTGCATCTTTTTTTCTTTTTTGACAAAAGAAAGTATTAAAAGAATAAATGTCGTAACTAATGAGAGATTTCTTGTTTTTGAGTTCATAAGGACTTTTCAAATAGACATTTCATATCAATAACAATCTAAACATTGGATAAAATATTCATCAACCAGAGAAAATGTATTTAAATTGATCGCGTGTTCCGAAAAACGGGTCAGAAAAGTTATCGAAAA
This sequence comes from Palaemon carinicauda, assembly GCF_036898095.1. NCBI lineage: Eukaryota > Metazoa > Arthropoda > Malacostraca > Decapoda > Palaemonidae > Palaemon > Palaemon carinicauda. The sequence goes on from NW_027168668.1 coordinate 40,157, forward strand.
ACCAAACTTTTACTAATAATAACTGCTTAATTATATCCATATCATATTTCAAAGTATGTACAACCTACGTTTATAAGAAAAGCTAGATAAGAACATCTATCTCGAAAGTTATTTCTTCCCGTAAAAATTCAAGTGGCCATCATTAACAATAATAATGATACTGAAGTAATTATTTTCGTTACGGGACTACCGATGGGAGCTGTGTTTTAGAAAAATAGTATTTTCACCACCATATCAGTTCATAAAAATTATTCAATAATAACTAACATTAATAATTCTTATATGCATGGACTTACCGATGTTATGTTTAAGAACACCAGAGCATTCTTATCTTCATTATATCATTTATTATTATTATTATTACTAGCCAAGTTACAACCCTAGTTGGAAATTCAAGATGCTATAAGCCCAAGGGCTCCAACAGGGAAAAATAGCCCAGTGCGGAAAGGAAATAAATAAATGATGAGAATAAATTAACAATATATCATTCTAAAAACAGTAACAGCGTCAAAACAGATATGTCCTATATAAACTATTAACAATATCAAAAACAGATAAGTCATATAAACTATAAAAAAAATATATGATATATGACTCCATAAAAAAAATAAAGTGGAGGCATTATTATCACCAAACGAAAAACTGTTATCAATACTAATGAAAATTCAAGAAGGAAAATTAATGTTGAAATTGAATTTACCTCCCGAAGACCAGTACAGCATACAGTGCCACCCACATTAAAAACACATACTCCGGCTTCAATAGAGTGCAAGCCTTCATCAACAAACGAAAACGAATCATCATCACAGATGAAAATTTATGAACTTGAAAATGCTGGAAGGGACAATTCCCCAAGGAAGTCCACTATACAGTGCCACCCCTCATGAAAAATAAAACACTTCAAAAAAGGGGAAATTGTACAGACATAACCTCTGAACCAGTTGATCTATAATGCATCTCAACCAATGCAACAATCCAGAAGATCGCTAGAAAGGGACCTTTTCCAATAGGTTATTGCAATATCATCTTGATTCTATAGATTAATTAGTATCATAAAAAATAAAACACTTTGACTTCAAAAAAGGGAAAATCATACAGACACAACCTCTGAACCCGTTGATCTATAATGCATCTCAACCAATGCCACAGACTAGAAAAGCGCTAGACAGGGAGCTTTTCCAATTGGCTATTGCGATATAATTTTGATTCTATAGATTAATTAGTATCATAAAAAATAAAACACTTTGACTTCAAAAAAAGGGGGGATATTGTACAGACACAACCTCTGAACCCGTTGATCTATAATGCATCTCAACCGATGCCACAGACCAAAAAGGCGCTAGACAGGACCTTTTCCATTTGATTCTATACATTTATTAGTATTGGAACATTTCATTGTAGTCGTGACTTTTCATAATTGAACAATAAAGAATTATTTATATCTCTAAAACATCTTCATTATATGCCAATTCTACACTGGGTCAATTATCATTATTATTTGCTAAGCTACAACCCTAGTTGGAAAAGCAGGATGCTATATATAACCCCAAGGGCTCCAACAGGAAAAATAGGTCAGTGAGGAAAGAAAACGAAGAAAAATAAAATATTTTAAGAAGAAATATCTTAGGATAATAAACAGCCTGGGTTGAGGATACAAATATTAGATTTCCAGCCATAATTGAGAGAGAGAGAGAGAGAGAGAGAGAGAGAGAGAGAGAGAGAGAGAGAGAGAGAGAGAGAGAGAGAGACTCTCTGATAACGAAAGTATCCACTTGCAATAATGCTGATTTGAAATCATTTCATCCCATCATTTTTTTTTCTCTCCATACGCCCTACTCCATTCCAGTTTTTTTTTCCAGGGATTCCAGTTTTTTTCCAGGGATATCCAGCGCTTTGACGTTTCTTATTGCTTCATAAACGTCGCCCTCCATCTCTCTGGAATACTACTGCAGATCCAACGAGCTACTATGCTATGGAAGTTTCCATTTTTTATCCTTCTTTCTGTTTTCGCTCTTACGTCAGTTTTAGCCATCGTATTTTGCGGTATACTATTAATTAATTATAAGTTCCTTATCGAGCTACTATGGGAGTTTTCCTTTTAGTTTTATTTTCTGTTTTCGGTTTTACGGAAGTTTTTATACATATTATTTTGCAGTTTTACTATTAATTCATTGTTAAATTCATTTCGATCTACTATGGAAGTTTCCATTTAATTTCTATACCTGTTTTCGCTCTATGTTAGTTATATTAATCGTATTTTATGGGTTTGCTATTAATTCAATATGCACATAATTTCCTTTTCGAGCTACTATAAGAATTTCCATTTTATTTTATTTTTCTGTTTATGCTCTTACGTCAGTTTTATTAATCACATTTTGCGGGTTTACTATTAATTCAATATGCTCATGAGGTACTTTTCGAGCTACTATGGGAGTTTTAATTTAAGTTTTTTCTGCTTTCGCTTTTACGTCAGTTCTATTCAAAGTATTTCTCCGTATTACTATTAATTCATTATGCTCCTTCTTGAGTAAGAAAAATTAAATGAAAAAAAAAAATTGGCGTAATGAAGTTCTATAGAATTGAACGCCTATTTAAAAAAAGAAATAAAATAGAAAATTACAGATAAACGTAATAACTAATGCAATGAAATAAATGAAAATAAACACACTCCACGACCTGGTTCATACTGAGCAAGGTACCAAGGCATAAAAACCCAACGTGAACACAAACTAAGGATAAAAACGATATTAGGCCTATGCCTTAAGTAGCAATTACACTGTAATAAACGCAACAACGTATAATTACTTATATGGAGTAGACCGTCGGCCTAGAAACCTTACCCACTAAAAAAGAAAAGAAAAAAAAAGCGTAATAGACAAATAGATCCAGGCTATGGCTTACAATATATCCCGATATAACAAAGTTATGATTAATTTATCCCAAAACTAAAATTTGTAGATATTTGATATATGTTAGAAGTAACTTGCAAACTAATTCCTATAAAATAATACCAATCTACAAACCTAACTATAAGAGCAAATCTCCCATCGGTAAAAAAAAAAAAAAAAAAAAAACTAGAAATTAAATAATATACATAAATTACAATACGAAAAAAAACTCACATGGTAAAGAAAAAAAACAAGAAATTACACAAAATAAAATAATAAAATATATGAAAAATCAAATAAAATATATATGAAAATTCATAATAAAATAGATGAAAATTCATAATAAAATATGTGAAAATTCATAATAAAATATGTGAAAATTCATAATAAAATATATGAAAATTCATAATAAAATATATGAAAATTCATAATAAAATATATGAAAATTCATAATAAAATAGCCTAGATGAAAATTCATAATAAAATAGATGAAAATTCATGATAAAATATATGAAAATTTATAATAAAATATATGAAAATTCATAATAAAATATATGAAAATTCATAATAAAATAGATGAAAATTCATAATAAAATATATGAAAATTCATAATAAAATATATGAAAATTTATAATAAAATATATGAAAATTCATAATAAAATAGATGAAAATCCATAATAAAATATATGAAAATTCATAATAAAATATATGAAAATTCATAAATAAAAAGAATAATTGTACGTAAATATCGAATTTTCTCCGGCGATTTCAAACGGCTATCGCATGGCGCAGAACTCGCCTCGATTACCCCGTCAAGAAACAATTTTTTTCTTCTTTCACTCCCGGGGAAAAGCAAAACGGATAGCGAACTAACCGGAAGAGCCCCTTTAACAATCTAAGATTCATGCGAAAATACAAAGCTGGGTACTAACTTTTTTTCCCTCCCTCCCTCTCTCTCTCTCTGCCTTTCCTCTTCTCGTTCTTTCTTGCGTACCCATAAAAATAAACATTTCTCTCCGCTAGGAAGACAGGCGAGGAGGGAGGGAGGGAGGAAAGAAAGAGGGTGGGGTAGGGGAGGAAGAGGAGTAGAAGACGTGGAAGAGAAGGAGTAAATATATATGACTTTCAGGCCAATATTGAAATGTGATCTAATAATAATAATAATGTTTACTGGAAAAAATATTTACATACAAAAGATTTAAAAAAAAAAAAAGACTCAGTCCAAGCCCAGGTGGAGCAGAGCTCTTCGGGCAATAATACAACTAAAATAATATCATTAATTAAGTAAAAATAGAAAAAAATAAAGTAAATATGGATATAGATATACAAAATGTGCGCATACATATACATAAGTATATTTATACACATAGATACATAATGATTCTTAGCCTAAAAACAAATGGAAATGTATATTTATATAATAAAGACAGACTGAACTCCAACTTTCATTCCAATGACGTAAAAAATACGAATAAAAAAATCTTTATTTACAATTACGGGAACTATGCTACACATTAGCGCACATATTTCACCATTTCCTTTCCTCACTGGGGTATTTTCCCTGTTGGGGCCCCTGGGCTTATAGCATCCTGCTTTTCCAGCTAGGGTTGTAGCTTAGCGAGTAATAATAATAATAAATAATAATTTAGAATTACAAAAGCAAAAGGAAAATATAGTTATATTCTATTGCTTTAAAATATAGGCCTATACAGAACAAATATGGTTTTCTACTTTGAAAAAAAATATTTCACCATTTCCTTTCCTTACTGGGCTATTTTTCCTGTTGGGGCCCCTGGGCTTATAGCCTCCTGCTTTTCCAGCTAGGGCTGTAACTTAGCAAAGAATAATAATAATAAATAATAATTCAAAATTAAAAACAAAAAGAATATATCGCTATATTCTATTGTTTTAAAATACATATACAGAAAAAATATGCTTTTCTACCTGGAAAAACATTCTAATGCACATAGCCTTTATGGGTATTGTGTAGGCAATGGTTGTTTCACACAATAATATACTTTGTTCCAGCCCAGGGAATACAAAGAGCCCTTGTGATTAACATATCTGCGGAAAGCCAGTTCACAACAGCAAAGAATACAAGATAGAATAATTTTATAAAAAAAATTCTGATTCCAGGACAATATGTTCCAGGCGGCTTCTATAGCATTTGACGCGGCTAATCCACTAAATATTTTTTTCTGTAAATATGTACTAAAATATTTCTTTTCGTAAATATTTATTAAAAGAGTAAAAACACACTATTTTTACAGAAACATTACGGCCGATTTGTTGTTTCCATTTGATTAAACTCGAGCTATTTTGAGGCAGCCATAAATAATATTAATAACATGAAGACCATTTCTACTGAGTACTATACACAAGTACAAAAACTGGTGTAACTACACTATAGCCTATATACATTGTGTGTGTGTATATATATATATATATATATATATATATATATATATATATATATATATATATATATATATATATAAAAGCACATGATACCCACGCAAACATATTACATATTACTAGGGGAAAAGTTAAATTAAAGACTGATTTTATAGTAAATAATACAGAGACTACTCAGGAGGAGGATTGTGCTGTCGGAACAATAGTGCTTTGAAATAAAAATGGTATTAAATACACAAAGTTCTCTTGTGACTGACATACTCATGACTCTAGAAGGATGATAAAAAAAAAAAAAGGTCTCATGCATAGCAATCAAAGTCTGCGTGATATTTGAAAAACATTCAATTATAACAATTATAGTAAATAGTCTAAACAAAGAACATAGGGCTATCATTTTAATTTGCCAAAGATAAAGAATAAATAGACCTAGCATTTTTTAATATAAAAATATATAACAATTCGAGTAAATAGCTTAAACAAAGAACATAAGCCTATAATTTTAAGTCGCCAGATATAAAAAATAAATAGACCTAGCATTTTTTAATATAAAAATAAAACTTCCTTCAGATGAAAAAGAAGTAGAAATGCAGTTTCTATCACAGTACAAACTAATGTACAAGAAAAAGAAGATAATGTAACATTGTAAATAAAAACCCAAGGAGAATGCTAGACTTAATCCTATCATTTAAACTCGCCAAAGATGAAGAATAGACCTAGCCTTTTTTTAATATCAAAATAAAACTTGATTCAAATGAAAAAGAAGTAGAAATGCAGTTTCTAAATACAAACTAATGTACAAGAAAAAGAAGATAATGTAACAGTGTAAATAAAACCCCAAAGGCGAACGCTAGACTTAGTCCAATCGGTAAACCGATAACATTTGATCTCCCACGAAAGCAAAAAGCAGTGGTTTATTGAATATGAAAAAAAAATACATGTCCCTCTGAAGTGCTTATTCAAACATGGTGACCACATAAAAGTGATGGATGCAGCACTCGAGTTATGATCAATAATCAATGGACAACATATGTATAAGATCTACAACATCAAAGTTTTTATTCTTATATAGTCTAATCAAAGGCAAAGAATGTCAGTTTCAGTCTATAGCGGTGTATCATTTTTGTTATTTAAAAAAAGAAAAAAAACCTGAACACGGTTTAATACACAACATTTTTTAGATATGACTTGTACTAACAGTTTCGTTAAAAATTTCTCACATATACAGTATATACATGAAGGAAATTTTTCCCCAAAGAGAACTACCAAAATGGAAGAAATTCAACATAGACCAATGAAGAGGAACCAAGCCATAATCCGGTAAAAAACGTCTAAAAGAATTCTATAAAAATGTTAATACTAAAAGCACCATAATCGCAACAATCCGATGTCAAAAGATGGGGGAATTATTGTTTTAACTTTCCAACATGGGATGGGAATCGAGAAATGCTGCTATACAAACAATAATATGAAGTAGCCTCCGTAGTAATTATCTATATCACTGATGGCATATCAGTTTAGTTAATTTAATTTGAAATTAGAGGAAAATCTAGTTCAATATATACACCTCGTCTTTTCACTTGTAGGCCTAATCTTTCTTTCATCAACTAAATCCAGTGTCTTGGCTGAATAGTGCAGCCTACCGCACACCAGTCAACCCAACGGATGAAAAGGTATCAGCACTTACTGGGACTAACAAGTCAATAATCGGAAGAATGTACCTACTATATATATATATATATATATATATATATATATATATATATATATATATACATATATATATATATATATATATATATATATATATATAGGCCTATATACACACGCATGTGGACGACACCAGAATTTCCTTTTTGCAGTTTAAGACAGTTCATTCTACATCAAAAATTTTCACAAACATGATATGACCTTAGAGGATCTGGGATCATATTTGCTCATAGGCCTAAATCAATGGCAAAACCTGCGCGGTAAACTAATCCCACCCATCAAAGAGTTTTATCAACTCTTCAATGTTTACAACTGGCACTTTAGGCCTAAGTGGCAGCTGCATTTGCCTTAAAAAAAATAAAATCTACTGTGGTAATTAGTCCTTATACCCTGAGCTGATCTCTTCCATAAATATTTCTAAACTACTCTCCGCCCCTGAAGTGGCTAAGCCTACTTTAACAATATATTTACCTCTCCTATCTCAAGTGCATAGGCCTATTTTACGCACAAAAGCCTCCTCCCTACTTTTATATTCCTAAATATAAGAGGGGAATATAGGCCCATACACAAAATTTGAAGAAGATTACAGGACAGTACATCTTATAGGCAAACTTGCTAATAAACTGACGAAAGCAACGGAGAGGACCTTTTACCCCTCTGGAGGAAATGCTAAACTTAGAGGAATGTATATAGGCCTACACGGGACCACTGACTGACAATTATACTTCAAAGACATCTTGACCATAGAATGTTTATAATTCTTCGCCTTACTGCAACCTGAACACATCTGATACCGGCGAAAAATGTTATTTCAAAAATCTAGCTCGTAAAAACCATGATTAATATGTTCCATGAGTCCCTCACTAAAATTGTAAAAATATTAAATATACGTTTTAAGCAACTTGCAAACTAAGTACCTATAAACTTATAAAGGAAAGTAAATATACAAACATAATTCCACAATATATATATATATATATATATATATATATATATATATATATAACCCACAAATCATGAAAAATTAAATGTATTTAGCTTTCGAAGGGACCCCCTCCATAAAATTTCATTTTACATACATTGTGGGATATTTTATTTATCATAAATACACGGAAAATTATGTATCTTTAAACACACACACATATATATATATATATATATATATATATATATATATATATATATATATATATATATATATATACATATACATATTAAGAAAATTCACGAACAGACCCATTAGCGCCAAAGTATTAAAGAGAAATACCAAGTTTATGTGAATATCTTTTAAATCCACAAACCAAGAACAGCATTTACCTAGCAGTACCAACATGGAAACAACCCCCCCAACAACAATAACTTTTCACAGCAACCCTAAAGGCGGTAGGAAAAAAGGAGTATAAAAGAAAACACACACAAGAACTTTATATCTGTATCAATCCAAATTACTTCCAAATTGCTGGAACTCGGACCTGGCCATATTGATCCTCCCAACATCCTAGCTTCGCTAGTATCTTGTGACTTCTCTTTAGCATAAAGTACGTGTGTTCTCTCTCTCTCTCTCTCTCTCTCTCTCTCTCTCTCTCTCTCTCTCTCTCTCTCTCTCTCTCTCTCTCTCTCTCTTTTTCTCTTTTCCCGCCGTTTCATATACTTTCTTAGGAATATTTATAATCAATACAACGATAAAGTATACATCATTTCTCTCATAGTTTCATGTATTAGAAAAATATGCCTAACCTCATCTTGTGTGCTACAAGATTATTCTCTCATTCTCTCTCTCTCTCTCTCTCTTTTCCCACCTTTTCAAATACTGTATTAAGATATATTAACAATCATAACAGCGATAACGTATACATCACTTCTCTCATAGTTTCATGTACTAACGGTAACCAAATAAATAATAGTTTTAGAAAATTATGCCTAACCTCATCTTGTGTGCTACAAGATTATTCATTCTCTCTCTCTCTCTCTCTCTCTCTCTCTCTCTCTCTCTCTCTCTCTCTCTCTCTCTCTTTTCCAGCCTTTTTATATACTTTATTAAGATATATTTATAAACAATACAGCGATAGAGTATAGGCTTACATCACTTCTCTCATAATTAGTTTCATGTAATAGCGGTAACCAAATAAATAATAATATTAGAAAAATAATATGCCTAACCTCATCTTGTGTGCTACAAGATTATTCTCTCTCTCTCTCTCTCTCTCTCTCTCTCTCTCTCTCTCTCTCTCTCTCTCATATTTTCCTGCCTTTTTATATACTTTCTTTGGAATATCTATGATCAAAACAAAGATAAAGTACACATCACTTCTCTCATAGTTTCATGTACTAACGGTAACCAAATAAATAATAGTATTAGAAAAATAATATGCCTAACCTCATCTTGTGTGCTACAAGATTATTCATTCTCTCTCTCTCTCTCTTCCCGCCTTTTTGTATACTTTATTAAGATATATTAATAATCATAACAGCGATATGGTATACATCACTTCTCTCATAGTTTCATGTACTAACGGTAACTAAATAAATAATAGTATTAGAAAAATAATATGCCTAACCTCATCCTGTGTGCTACAAGATTAGTCTCTCTCTCTTCCCTGCTTTTTATATACTTTCTTTGGAATATTTATGATCAAAACAAAGATAAAGTACACATCACTTCTCTCATAGTGTCATGTATTATCGGTAACCAAATAAATAATAGTACTAGAAAAATAATATGCCTAACCTCATCTTGTGTGCTACAAGATTATTCTCTCTCTCTCTTCCCGCCATTTTATATACTTTATTAAGATATATTAATAATCATAACAGCGATAACGTATACATCACTTCTCTCATAATTAGTTTCACGTATTAACGGGAGACAAATGAATAATCATGGAAAATAATATGCCTAACCTCATCTTGTGTGCTACAAGATTAATACTATAAACCTTTAACAACCTTCAACAACATACACAATCATAACCCCGATAAAGCAAACAAAAATGAAATGAGCTTATTGATACCATACTAAATTGAAAATCATGAACCAATTACAACCATGCTCTCTAAATATCGGTATAAACACAAAATTATAATTACTAAAACGAACATTATATAAAATATCTCAACTAAACAAGCCAGACTAAACCATATGCTGTTGCTAACGAAAGATTCATATATATATATATATATATATATATATATATAAATATATAATATATATATATATATATATATATGTGTGTGTGTGTCGCCCAAGAAATGCTAACGAACATATGTATCACAGCAACTGCGGCAAACAAACTTTATAGCCATAATTCTTTACAAAATATTATAATAACTAACTCTAGCGTTTAACAAATTAGAAATGAACACAACACATGGAATACTGTAACCGGTAATAATTTTGAAGGAAAAATAAACAGGCACCTGTTATCGGACACTTGAGAAAAAAGTAGCCTAGGCCTGTGACATGGTCATTTCGCCGGCATATTAAGTTCAAATAACGATGCTCACATAGGCCTAGTCCACATTTACGTAATGCCATTCGGGTTGTATTTTCAACATTTTATCTGATAGATACAGTAAAAGATGAAAATAGGGAAAATAAAAATATGATATTAAGTTCAAATACAAATACCCCCCATAGGCCTAGGCCTAGTCCACGTTTACGCAATGCTATTCGGGCTGTATTTTTAAAATTTCAAACGATAGACAATAAAAAATGAAAATAGGGAAAATAAAATATATATTGTATTATTAAGTTCAAATAACTACACTCACATAGGCCTAGTCCACATTTACGCATTGTTATTCGGGCTGTACTTGAAACTTTTTAACCGAAAGAGAGCTAGTAAAAATGAAAATAGGGATATATATATATATATATATATATATATATATATATATATATATATATATATATTATACTGTCCCAAGTGGAGTATTTATTAAAACTGGCGACTAAACTGAAAACAGAAAAAACCGGCAAGATTTTATAGCGTAAACCTCAACATGAGCTTCACCAACGCTCAGAACATGCTGGATCATGTATTATCAACATAATAGCTAAGCTACAACCCTAATTGGAAAAAACAGGATATTAAAAGCGCAATGCTCTCACACAGGGAAAATACCTCCCAGTGAGGAAGAAATAAATAGGTTGAAGTAATTAATTAAAATAGTACGAACACATTCTTAAAAGTTGTGTGAATCGAAATCACAACAATCGACAACATACTACAACAAAACCAACCGGAAATCCACAAGGAAAAACAACCCAGTGAGGAAAGGAAATAAGTAAAATAGAGAAGTAATTAACTAAAATAGCGTACGGAAACAATTCTTGAAAGTTCCGCAATTCAAAATAACAACAAATTATAACATTCTACAACCAAAATTACAACAAAAAACAACCCGAAATCCACAACAAGGAAAAACAACCCAGTGAGGAAAGGAAATAAGTAATTTAGAAGAGAATTAACTAAAATAGCGTACGGAAACATTCTTAAAAGTTCTGCGAATCGAAATTACAACAAATTATAACATTCTACAACCAAAATTACAACAAAAAACAACCCGAAATCCTCTCTCTCACCTATCATGCATGGTAGAACCTGGCCGGTGGTCTATAGGTAGTCGTGGACGTCGGTGTTATCCAAAAAGTACAAAATCCAGATGAATTCACTTCACTTTTATCTCATTTGTATAAAATCGCAGCGAAACTTTTTCTTTCTCTTATATATTTTCACTGACTTTCAAAAAACTATTATAAAATATCACATAAGAAACAAAAAAAAAACTTTTTTTTCTTTTTTTTAAGGGGTCAAGCCACCACTGTGAGAGAGAGAACTATAAACTTTCACGGTATAATTCACTCCATCGCTCGTATTTCATCAAGACGCTTCTAAATCATTCTTCGAGACTTTTAAATTGTACGTTAAAACACGTGCACTGGAAACACGTGCAATGGGAAAACACGTGCAATGGAAAAAATTGACGCGGGGGAAGTAGAGGGAGCGGCACAGTCTACTCACGCCGATGACTCAACTGACACTGACTCGCCAGCCAACAGCCAACCTGCCCGGAGGCTAAGACGCGCAGGGCTACCAACCTCAGAGAGGTCAGCGTCGACTTCACCGCCATTATATGTATTCGCTGAGAGAAGAATTTACATTATCTTCGTGCAATTTCAGTATTACCGATACCATTATCTTCACTAAAAAAAGTAAAATAGTAAATAATGATCTTTAAATATATCCTAGATCAAATACCAGAGACAAATAACGACAAATATGAGGAAAATTGAAAAATCAGGCCTACAAACTTAAATCCCGTGGCGACATT
>NW_027168668.1:60000-61132 GCF_036898095.1 Palaemon carinicauda
TGTCCACTGTGTAACACTATTCACTTTGGGTTATCAAAAGAAAAGAATTCATAATAAAAAAGAAATCTTCATAGCCACATAACAAAATTAGCACCTTCAGCAATTTCTTCTTATTTGTAAACTTTAATCACACTTTAGAAAAAAAAACTATAAGAGATTACTCGAGTGCCATATGTGGATGAGATCATGATCAAGGTATATAGAATAAGGGCCTTGATCATGATGAGTGGTAGATGGAGATGGTTTGGACATGCTCTTCGCACTCCCCAAGAGAGATTACTTCACCAAACATTCAGCTGGGCTCCACGAGGCACTAAAAGAGTTGGAACACCCAGGCCTACATGGCTGAGGACTATGAAGCGTGAGGAAGGAGATGATGAGTGGGGAAGTATTGAATTAAAAGCTCAAGACAGAGACGACTGGCGAAATCTAACCGAGGCCCTTTGCGTCAATAGGCGTAGGAGGAGATGATGATGATGAATCACACTTTAATGTTTTTTACGCTTTTACGCTTTAACAGTTGCATCTATGATTTAATTCTATACAAGAAGCTCTGTAACATGGCGATTTTACAAGGTGCATATTAAAATATTAACATTTGTATCCATTATTATTATTATTCGATGCTACTCTTTTTAATTTACCAACCAAAGATAATATATCTATCTATCTATTTCTTTATCTATCTATCCATTTATCTACTGTATGTGCGTATATACATTCATAAACATAAATATGCAGTATGCTGTATATAAATGTATAATTTCCCTTATACTATATAAAAACACATGCATTTATATACATATATATATATATATATATATATATATATATATATATAACCACGTATCTATATACATTATATATACATACACACACATGTATATATACTGTATATATAAAAGCACGTATCTATCTATCTATCTATCTATCTATCTATCTATATATATATATATATATATATATATACATATATATACATATGTATATGTGTATATATATGTATATATATATAATGTATATATGTGTATATATACATGTATATAATTTTCCATATACCTTTTACGATATTTAGTCACAATCTAAATGTGTTTCAACGAAAATAAGTCATAAGGTGTCTAATCTCACTCCC
>NW_027168669.1:5000-17500 GCF_036898095.1 Palaemon carinicauda
TAATTGGTTGGACAGTTAAACTGAGCATTATTTGGCTGGACAGTTAAACTGAGCATTATTTGGCTGGGCAGTTAAGACAAGCATTATTTAGCTGGGTGGTTAAGCCGAGCATTATTTGGCTGGGCAGTTAAGCCAAGCATTTTTTGGCTGAGCATTTAAGCTGACCATCATTTGGCCGGGGAGTTAAGCCAAGCATTATTTGGCCCGGCAGTTAAGCCGAGCATCATTTGGCCGGGCAGTTAAGCCGAGCATCACTTGGGCGGGCAGTTAAGCCGAGCTTCATTTGGCCGGGCAGTTAAGCCGAAGCCGAGCATCATTTGGCCGGGCGGTTAAGCCGAGCATATTTGGCCGAGCATCATTTGGCCGGGCGGCTAAGCCGAGCCCCATCACTTGGCCGGGCGGTAAAGCCGAGCGGCATCACTTGGCCGGGCGGTTAAGCCGAGCCGCATCACTTGGCCGGGCGGTTTAGCCGAGCCGCATCACTTGGCCGGGCGGTTAAGCCGAGCCGGATCACTTGGCCGGGCGGTTAAGCCGAGCCCCATCACTTGGCCGGGCGGTTAAGCCGAGCCCCATCACTTGGCCGGGCGGTTAAGCCGAGCAGCATCACTTGGCCGGGCGGTTAAGCCGAGCAGCATCACTTGGCCGGGCGGTTTAGCCGAGCACCATCACTTGGCCGGGCGGTTAAGCCGTGAAGGATCACTTGGCCGGGCGGTTAAGCCGAGCCGCATCACTTGGCCGAGCGGTTAAGCCGAGCAGGATCACTTGGCCGGGCGGTTAAGCCGAGCCGCATCACTTGGCCGGGCGGTTAAGCCGAGCCGCATCACTTGGCCGGGCGGTTAAGCCGAGCCGCATCACTTGGCCGGGCGGTTAAGCCGAGCCCCATCACTTGGCCGGGCGGTAAAGCCGAGCCCCATCACTTGGCCGGGCGGTTAAGCCGAGCAGGATCACTTGGCCGGGCGGTTAAGCCGAGCCCCATCACTTGGCCGGGCGGTTAAGCCGAGCACCATCACTTGGCCGGGCGGTTAAGCCGAGCACCATCACTTGGCCAGGCGGTTAAGCCGAGCACCATCACTTGGCCGGGCGGTTAAGCCGAGCCGCATCACTTGGCCGGGCGGTTAAGCCGAGCCCCATCACTTGGCCGGGCGGTTAAGCCGAGCCCCATCACTTGGCCGGGCGGTTAAGCCGAGCCCCATCACTTGGCCGGGCGGTTAAGCCGAGCCCCATCACTTGGCCGGGCGGTTAAGCCGAGCAGGATCACTTGGCCGGGCGGTTAAGCCGAGCCCCATCACTTGGCCGGGCGGTTAAGCCGAACCCCATCACTTGGCCGGGCGGTTAAGCCGAGCCGCATCACTTGGCCGGGCGGTTAAGCCGAGCCCCATCACTTGGCCGGGCGGTTAAGCCGAGCCCCATCACTTGGCCGGGCGGTTAAGCCAAGCCGCATCCCTTGGCCGGGCGGTTAAGCCGAGCCCCATCCCTCGGCCGGGCGGTTAAGCCGAGCCGCATCACTTGGCCGGGCGGTTAAGACGAGCCCCATCACTTGGCCGGGCGGTTAAGCCGAGCCGTATCACTTGGCCGGGCGGTTAAGCCGAGCCCCATCACTTGGCCGGGCGGTTAAGCCGAGCCGCATCACTTGGCCGGGCGGTTAAGCCGAGCCCCATCACTTGGCCGGGCGGTTAAGCCGAGCCCCATCACTTGGCCGGGCTGTTAAGCCGAGCCCCATCACTTGGCCGGGCGGTTAAGCCGAGCCCCATCACTTGGCCGGGCGGTTAAGCCGAGCCCCATCACTTGGCCGGGCGGTTAAGCCGAGCCGCATCACTTGGCCGGGCGGTTAAGCCGAGCACCATCACTTGGCCTGGCGGTTAAGCCGAGCATTACTTGGGCGGGCAGTTAAGCAGAGCTTTATGTGGTCGGGCAATTAAGCCAATCGTCGTTAGAACCAAAACTGACTCTGCTCTCAGCCATGCAGTAGCCTTTGGATGAACACCTCACCAGAGATGCAGCTTCCTTCCCCAGCTTAACTATATTGCGTCAACCTATAAGGACAAGACTGCACACTAGAAGAAGCCTAGCTCGTTCCCTCTGCAGAGCCGGTATTCCAGATTTTTCCCCCAGAACCACCTGAAAGTGGGCATCCAGAAGAATAGATCTAGATATCCGACCATTTGTACACTTGACAAATACCTTGTACACATCCATCAAGGTACAAAGCATACTAGAATCTACCAGGTTTCTTCTGTCTGCAGCGCCAGTACTCCAGATTATTCCAAGCATTGTACAAGCTGGATAATTAAGCATTGTATCCCTCAAACTGGGCTGTCCATCCAAGCGTCCTTTAAGGTGGGTAGTCATTCAGGCCAAAGATCCTGGTTCTGGTCCTGCAAAACTCAGCTAAATCTCCTTTTCCTCAAAAAATAAACTAAAATTAAACTTAAAAACACATTTTATAAACAAAATATATTTTCCTTTCAATTTCAAAATGAACAATATATATATATATATATATATATATATATATATATATATATATATATATATATATATATATATATACTTTTTTCATTTTTTTCTAGATTTTTTTTTAGATTCTTTTTTTCCTGATTGAAGTATTTAATAACCGGTAAGTCTCCTCAGAAGCCTATCGATAATATCAGCTGCTAATTGAACATACCCAATGGTACCACTGATGGTGATCAAATTACTGTATTTGTGCCTTCTTGGCATATCTATGGAGCTGACGCCACTCTGCCTGGTGATTTCCATCAGCGTCTTTCCTTCCACTTCCTTGGGACATCCAAGGCGACAGTCACGTGCCCCTTTAGGGCATAGTCCCTTGTGGGGTTAGCTCCAACCTTTGCACCTTGGAAGGTGATATGAGATGAGAAGACCCTTTTGGGTTTCTCAGGTTCCAGGTCAAAACCGATAAGTTTGCGAGCAGGTTTTTTCTCTGCAATTTTCTCCTCCTTCACCTCCTCCTCTTCCTTCTTCTCCTCCTCCTCCTTCTCCTTCTCCTTCTCCTCCTCCTCCTCCTCCTCCTCCTCCTCCTCCTCCTTCTCTTTCTCTTCCTCCTCCTCTTCCTTCTTCTTCTTCTCCTCCTTCTCCTTCTCCTCCTCCTTCTCCTTCTCCTTCTCCTCCTCCTCCTCCTTCTCCTCCTCTTCACTGGGAGAAGTTTCCTTTTGGAGCTTCTGCTCTTCCTTGTGGTTGTTGTCAGGGAGAGCCTCTTTGGCGGCTAGCAGCCAGCTCAGCACCTGACCCACACCAGATGGCCCTCCAACGACCTCCTTCTCCTCCTTATGTCCGTTGGAATCCAGGTCCTCTGCTGCCTGAACTACTTTGACTTCCTCTTCATTGACACTGACATCCTTTTGGACATCTTCCTTCTGTCCATCCATCTCGGTCAAGATTTCTAAACCTGACCTGTTAAGTCTCACTTTCCTCGTTCCAGGTCTGTTCAGTTCTTTCTTCTTATCTCTCCCTTCAAGTTCCTTCTTGAGCGAAGAGGTGATCTCATTTGCTGCAAGCAGCTCATCCTTCAGACCAACATTTTCTTTTGTTATTTGGACGATCGTCTCCTTTGCCATTTCCGTACTTGAACTTGTGTAATTTCCCTCACTGGTCAAGTTTTTAATTTTAGCCTCGGTCAGACTCATCTCCATCCTCTCTTTCTCTGTATTCATCTCTCCAATAATCCCCAATTGCTTCTCAATTGTATCTTCCAGTTCGTCAATCTTTTTCTCAAATACAGATTCCAACCGATGAATAGAGGCCACCTTTTCACCCTCAAGTTTTTCTAGTTCCTCACTCATTTTACGATTTTTTTGCTCCATCTCACTAAATTTATGTGAATATTCTTCCTTAAGAGCTTTTAACTCCTCTAAGAGGCAGTTGTACCTTCCATTCCTGACCAAATCATTAACTCTAGCCTCAGTCAAGCTCATCTCCAGCCTCTCTTTCTCTGTTTTCATCTCTCCAATAATCTCTTCAAATTCTACAATCTTATCCTTGAATCTTGATTCCAACCAATGAATAGAGGCTATTTTTTCATCCTCAACTCTTGCTAGTCGGTCACACATGTCAAGATTTATTTGTTCCATCTCAATTAATTTATTTAGATATTCTCCGATGGAAGCATCTTTATCAGATAATTCCTCATTTAGGTGATCGTTGGTTTCCTGAAGATCTTGCAACTTAGTCGAGAATTTTTCAATCTCGATTTCTTTTTCAATTTGAAGAGTTTCAATTCTTTGGGAGAGACCTAGAGTCTCTACTTTCAAATCCTCTATCTCCTTCTCAAGTTTTGATTCCCTCTTAACACGGGCTTCATTTTCTCCGTGAACTTTTTCCAATTGATCATTTAGTCCAGAAATTGTGTGGTCCTTCTCAGTTAAATCATCTAAATGATCGCCAATTGTTATCTCTCTATTAGAGAGTTCACTCTTTAGTTGTTCGTTGGTTATTTGCAGATCCTGCATCTTGGTTGAGAAATTTTCAATTTCATTTTCTTTATCCTTTTGAAGAGTTTCGATTCTGTTGGAAAGACATAGAGTCTCTACTTTCAGTTCCTCTATCTCCTTCTCAAGTTTTGATTCCCTCTTAACACGGGCTTCATTTTCCCCGTGAACTTTTTCCAATTGATCATTTAGTCCAGAAATTTTGTGGTCTTTCTCAGTTAAATCATCTAAATGATCGCCAATTGTAATCTCTCTATTAGAGAGTTCACTCTTTAGTTGTTCGTTGGTTAGTTGCAGATCCTGCATCTTGGTTGAGAAATTTTCAGTTTCATTTTCTTTATCCTTTTGAAGAGTTTCCATAGCGTTGGAGAGACGTTGAATATCTGCCTTCAGCTCTTTTTTCTCTTCTTCCAATTTAGATTCCAACTGGCATCTAGAGTGGACCTCTTCCCAGGCACTCTCCAGTTCTCTGTCAAAAAATTCAATTTCTTTTTCCATTTCCAGTTGAACATTTTTACCTAACTCTGCTTGTTCCTTTTCTTCCTCCTTTTTGGACAAGAATTTCCACAATAAGACATTTCCAGCCACAAACATACCTACCATAGCAACACGGAACCAATTGCCACCACTCATTTGGGGAACAACAGTTCCATCCTCAGTTCCAGTGACGAAGTCTGGGAGAAATTTCCCAAGAATTTCAATAGGTTTCAGATCAGTCTTGAGCGTTTCCAGATTCCGTTCCAAAGTCTGGACCTTCAGTTGACACAACTGAAGATCCTGCCGTGATTTCCAAAATCCTCCGACCACAGTGAAGGAGGACAACAGTCGCTGGAGGAAGGGAACTTTTCCGATCCCGCCCTCAGGGTTCTCAATCCTCTTTGGCAGTAGCCAAGAGACCATCCTGAATCCGAAGGAATCCTGAATTTCCTTCATTTGTCCTTCGAGATCCATGAAATAGCTCTCACACGCCGAATGCTGCTCCTGAAGATCAGCTGCAAGGTGTGATGCGTTGAATAATCCTCCAAAAGCTCCGTTGAATGCTTTCCTGATTGTGTTGATCGCTGTTTAGTACATACCGAACATCATGAAATCTATGTTAGATTACCAGATAGTTCTCCTTCGACCAACCTTATTTTGAAAAAAAAAATAAAAAAGAAACAGAAGGTGATCTCCCAGAGACCCTCAGAATCCGCTCCCAGCTCCGAGTCTCACACACATTCATTCCTTGAAGCCTCTGAAGACTCTTCGAACTGCTTCAGGGAAATTCCTCCTCCTCTTCTTTTTCATCTTGTTTTATATTATCTATCTTATTATTCACCTTTCTTTTCTTCCGAGAAATGAATAATTTCTCCATATAATATTCCTTTGTGACATTTCTTTCCCCGGATGAAGTCTAGAAAAGATTCTACAGAAAAAGGAGAAATTTTTAAGATTTAGGAACACGAATGATGACCGAAATGAACTCTCTCTCTCTCTCTCTCTCTCTCTCTCTCTCTCTCTGGGATCCAGAGATATCGAAGGGAAAACTTCCCTGAAGACGTTTTGAATCGCTAACTCCATCGACGGAATTTCCAGACGGCTCTCTCTCTCTCTCTCTCTCTCTCTCTCTCTCTCTCTCTCTCTCTCTCTCTCTCTCTCTCTCAGTACTTTAATCTCTTCGTGCATTATTCTTGCCAAGAAAACACCATTTAATATCGTCAGTTATTTCATATATATATATATATATATATATATATATATATATATATATATATATATATATATATATATATATATATATATACGCAATCACACACACGCACACATACGCACAAGGCACTAGAAGAGTTGGAAGACCCAGACTTACGTGGCTGAGGACTATGAAGCGTGAAGTAGAAGAGGACGATTGGAGAATTATTGATTTAAAAGCTCAGGATAGAGATGACTGGCGAAATCTAACTGAGGCCCTTTGCGTCAACAGGCGTAGGAGTAGGAGATATATATATATATATATATATATATATATATATATATATATATATATATATATGTAGTAGGTTGGCAAGGGTACCAGCCACCCGTTGAGATACTACCGCTTGAGAGTTAGGGGTCCTTCTCTCTCTGGTTACGGTTCTTTCCCTTTGCCTTCACAGACACTGAATAGTCTGGCCTATTCTTTACAGATTCTCCTCTGTCCTCATACACCTGACAACACTGAGATTTCCAAACAATTCTTCTTCACCCAAGGGGTTAACAACTGCATTGTAATTCTTCAGTGGCTACTTTCCCCTTGGTAAGGGTAGAAGAGACTCTTCAGCTATGGTAAGCAGCTCTTCTAGGAGAAGGACACTCCAAAATCAAACCATTGTTCTCTAGTCTTGGGTAGTGCTATAGCCTCTGTACCATGGTCTTCCACTGTCTAGGATTAGAGTTCTCTTGCTTGAGGGTACACTCGGGCACACTGTTCTATTTAGTTTCTCTTCTTGTTTTGTTGAAAGTTTTTATTGTTTATATAGAAAATATTTATTTTAATATTGTTACTATTCTTAACATATTTTTTTTCCTTGTTTCCTTTCCTCACAGGGCTATTTTCCCTGTTGGGGCCCCTGGGCTTATAGCATCCTGCTTTTCCAACTAGGGTTGTAGCTTAGCATTTAATGATAATAATAACAACAATAATAATAATATATATATATATATATATATATATATATATATATATATATGAACCTGTGATTGTACACTTACAAAGTGCTACTGCTTACAGGCCAAGCACATCACTTGAGTAATATTATAATTATGGACAAAAAAAAAATAGTTTGCAGTTAACATATTAGAACGAGTGTCTGAAGACGGAATGTTCTTCAAACAAGTTTGTTTTCGGGATGAGACAACACATAATGTGAGAACCTGGGAATCATATGATCCTCATGTGATTGGGGAACTTCAGTGTGGTGTTGGATCCAGTACAATCGAATCATTGGTCTATTTTCTTCCACAAGACATCAATTACATCAGATGTTTACCTTGACCTTTTAAAAGTTTAAAGGCCACTCGTGAATGCCAGAGGCAAGGGACAGTAGGATTGCCCTATCTAAAAGGACAATGCCCTGGATCCAGTACAATCGAATCATTGGTCTATTTTCTTCCACAAGACATCAATTACATCAGATGTTTACCTTGACCTTTTAAAGGTTTAAAGGCCACTCGTGAATGCCAGAGGCAAGGGACAGTAGGATTGCCCTATCTAAAAGGACAATGCCCTGGATCCAGTACAATCGAATCATTGGTCTATTTTCTTCCACAAGACATCAATTACATCAGATGTTTACCTTGACCTTTTAAAGGTTTAAAGGCCACTCGTGAATGCCAGAGGCAAGGGACAGTAGGATTGCCCTATCTAAAAGGACAATGCCCTGGATCCAGTACAATCGAATCATTGGTCTATTTTCTTCCACAAGACATCAATTACATCAGATGTTTACCTTGACCTTTTAAAGGTTTAAAGGCCACTCGTGAATGCCAGAGGCAAGGGACAGTAGGATTGCCCTATCTAAAAGGACAATGCCCTGGATCCAGTACAATCGAATCATAGGTCTATTTTCTTCCACAAGACATCAATTACATCAGATGTTTACCTTGACCTTTTAAAGGTTTAAAGGCCACTCGTGAATGCCAGAGGCAAGGAACAGTAGGATTGCCCTATCTAAAAGGACAATGCCCTGGATCCAGTACAATCGAATCATTGGTCTATTTTCTTCCACAAGACACCAATTACATCAGAGGTTTACCTTGACCTTTTAAAGGTTTAAAGGCCACTCGTGAATGCCAGAGGCAAGGGACAGTAGGATTGCCCTATCTAGAAGGACAATGCCCTGGATCCAGTACAATCGAATCATTGGTCTATTTTCTTCCACAAGACATCAATTACATCAGATGTTTACCTTGACCTTATAAGGGTTAAAGGCCACTCGTGAATGCCCGAGGCAGGGGACAGTAGGATTGCCCTATCTAAAAGGACAATGCCCTGGATCCAGTACAATCGAATCATTGGTCTATTTTCTTCCACAAGACATCAATTACATCAGATGTTTACCTTGACCTTTTAAAGGTTTAAAGGCCACTCGTGAATGCCAGAGGCAAGGGACAGTAGGATTGCCCTATCTAAAAGGACAATGCCCTGGATCCAGTACAATCGAATCATTGGTCTATTTTCTTCCACAAGACATCAATTACATCAGATGTTTACCTTGACCTTTTAAAGGTTTAAAGGCCACTCGTGAATGCCAGAGGCAAGGGACAGTAGGATTGCCCTATCTAAAAGGACAATGCCCTGGATCCAGTACAATCGAATCATTGGTCTATTTTCTTCCACAAGACATCAATTACATCAGATGTTTACCTTGACCTTTTAAAGGTTTAAAGGCCACTCGTGAATGCCAGAGGCAAGGGACAGTAGGATTGCCCTATCTAAAAGGACAATGCCCTGGATCCAGTACAATCGAATCATTGGTCTATTTTCTTCCACAAGACATCAATTACATCAGATGTTTACCTTGACCTTTTAAAGGTTTAAAGGCCACTCGTGAATGCCAGAGGCAAGGGACAGTAGGATTGCCCTATCTAGAAGGACAATGCCCTGGATCCAGTACAATCGAATCATTGGTCTATTTTCTTCCACAAGACATCAATTACATCAGATGTTTACCTTGACCTTTTAAAGGTTTAAAGGCCACTCGTGAATGCCAGAGGCAAGGGACAGTAGGATTGCCCTATCTAAAAGGACAATGCCCTGGATCCAGTACAATCGAATCATTGGTCTATTTTCTTCCACAAGACATCAATTACATCAGATGTTTACCTTGACCTTTTAAAGGTTTAAAGGCCACTCGTGAATGCCCGAGGCAAGGGACAGTAGGATTTCCCTATCTAAAAGGACAATGCCCTGGATCCAGTACAATCGAATCATTGGTCTATTTTCTTCCACAAGACATCAATTACATCAGATGTTTACCTTGACCTTTTAAAGGTTTAAAGGCCACTCGTGAATGCCCGAGGCAAGGGACAGTAGGATTGCCCTATCTAAAAGGACAATGCCCTGGATCCAGTACAATCGAATCATTGGTCTATTTTCTTCCACAAGACATCAATTACATCAGATGTTTACCTTGACCTTTTAAAGGTTTAAAGGCCACTCGTGAATGCCAGAGGCAAGGGACAGTAGGATTGCCCTATCTAAAAGGACAATGCCCTGGATCCAGTACAATCGAATCATTGGTCTATTTTCTTACACAAGACATCAATTACATCAGATGTTTACCTTGACCTTTTAAAGGTTTAAAGGCCACTCGTGAATGCCCGAGGCAAGGGACAGTAGGATTGCCCTATCTAGAAGGACAATGCCCTGGATCCAGTACAATCGAATCATTGGTTTATTTTCTTCCACAAGACATCAATTACATCAGATGTTTACCTTGACCTTTTAAAGGTTTAAAGGCCACTCGTGAATGCCCGAGGCAAGGGACAGTAGGATTGCCCTATCTAAAAGGACAATGCCCTGGATCCAGTACAATCGAATCATTGGTCTATTTTCTTCCACAAGACATCAATTACATCAGATGTTTACCTTGACCTTTTAAAGGTTTAAAGGCCACTCGTGAATGCCCGAGGCAAGGGACAGTAGGATTTCCCTATCTAAAAGGACAATGCCCTGGATCCAGTACAATCGAATCATTGGTCTATTTTCTTCCACAAGACATCAATTACATCAGATGTTTACCTTGACCTTTTAAAGGTTTAAAGGCCACTCGTGAATGCCAGAGGCAAGGGACAGTAGGATTTCCCTATCTAAAAGGACAATGCCCTGGATCCAGTACAATCGAATCATTGGTCTATTTTCTTCCACAAGACATCAATTACATCAGATGTTTACCTTGACCTTTTAAAGGTTTAAAGGCCACTCGTGAATGCCCGAGGCAAGGGACAGTAGGATTGCCCTATCTAAAAGGACAATGCCCTGGATCCAGTACAATCGAATCATTGGTCTATTTTCTTCCACAAGACATCAATTACATCAGATGTTTACCTTGACCTTTTAAAGGTTTAAAGGCCACTCGTGAATGCCCGAGGCAAGGGACAGTAGGATTTCCCTATCTAAAAGGACAATGCCCTGGATCCAGTACAATCGAATCATTGGTCTATTTTCTTCCACAAGACATCAATTACATCAGATGTTTACCTTGACCTTTTAAAGGTTTAAAGGCCACTCGTGAATGCCAGAGGCAAGGGACAGTAGGATTTCCCTATCTAAAAGGACAATGCCCTGGATCCAGTACAATCGAATCATTGGTCTATTTTCTTCCACAAGACATCAATTACATCAGATGTTTACCTTGACCTTTTAAAGGTTTAAAGGCCACTCGTGAATGCCCGAGGCAAGGGACAGTAGGATTGCCCTTTCTAAAAGGACAATGCCCTGGATCCAGTACAATCGAATCATTGGTCTATTTTCTTCCACAAGACATCAATTACATCAGATGTTTACCTTGACCTTTTAAAGGTTTAAAGGCCACTCGTGAATGCCCGAGGCAAGGGACAGTAGGATTTCCCTATCTAAAAGGACAATTCCCTGGAGACTGACCATATACACATTATGATTTAGCACCAACGCCTCCTCTCTCCCCAGGCTATGACCAAGGAGGGCAAGGCGATGGCTGCTGATGACTCAGCAGATAGATCTATAGGTTCCCCCAAAACACCCCATCCTTAGCTCACAAGGAGGGTGAGGTTGCATCATCCAAAGAAACTAACGAGTTTGAGCCTGACTCGAACCCCAGTCTGGCGTTCACCAGTCAGGGACGTTACCTCAAGTAGCACCAAAACTAGATGACCTTCCATCAACCATCACAGGGTTGCCAGATTGGCCTTTTTGAGGCCAAACCCCTTAATTCTGGCTTTTTTACGTGCCAAATATCTCAATTTGGCCTTTTTTAAAAATTGATTAACCATAAATGCTATAATTTATGTCCTTTTTCTACTAATGGTTTGGTCTTTTAGAGCTTCCGTTGTTTAAAAGTTGGCGTTTTCTCATTTAGAAAACCTGGCAACCCTGTTTTCCAGCAAGATGGTGCCCCAACACACTGGTGTTTGGAAGTTCGTGGATTCTTGAAACATTTCCAGACTGGTGGATTTCAAAGGATGCCCCAATTCTCTGGCCATCTTATTCACAAGATATCACTCCCAAGGACTTCCTTCAATGAGGTTTCTTAAATATATTGTGAATCAAAGACATGAGATATCACTAATTGCATTGCCATCCCTGATATGGCTACGCTATTAGAAACATGGTATGAAATCGAGTACTGTCTTGATGTACTTCGTGAAACTAAGAGTGAAAATATAGAAGTGTATTATATGAGGGCAATATACCTCATTATCTTCCCATTTGGTAATGATTTCCAATACATGGTCTTTAGAATTCTAGTTTAATGAAAGATTGAAAAAGGCAAATCAGAATATGGCTAGGTTAAATAAAACTTGGAAATCAATTCGCCTGAAATTACATATAAAAATCAGACTATATATCAGTTTAGTGAGATCGGGTGTTACTCTATGGACATGAGTCATGGTATGACAATGAAGCAATCTCCAATAGATTTAGTCGATTTGAGAACAAATCCCTCAGAAGGGTATTGAGAGTTAAATGGCAGGGCAGGATTAGAAATGAAACCATAAGAGAGGTTACTCGAGTGCTATATGTGGATGAGATCATGATGAGGGGTAGATGGAAATGGTTTGAGTATGCTCTTCGAAATCCCCAAGAGAGATTAGTTCAACAAATGTTCAGCTGGGCTCCATGAGGCACTAGAAGAGTTTGAAGACCCAGACCTACATGGCTGAAGACTATGAAGCGCGAAGTAGGAGGTGATGAGTGGAGAAGTATTGAATTAAAAGCTCAAGATAGAGACGACTGGCGAAATCTAATCGAGGCCTTTTGTGTCAATAGGCGTAGGAGGAGATGATGATGATGATTACACACACACACACACACACACACACATATATATATATATA
>NW_027168669.1:22500-61079 GCF_036898095.1 Palaemon carinicauda
CGGGTAGAGGCCACGGGGGTTGACTCGCCAGGTCTTTTAGGTCCGCGAACCACTCTCTCTCCGGCAACCAGGGCGCTACCAAAGTCATCTTTAAGTTTCGGGCTGTCCTTACTCTGTTGAGCACCTGCCTTATCAACGTGAAAGGGGGAAAAGCGTACACGTCTAGATTGTCCCACCTGTGCTGAAAGGCGTCTTTTAAGGCTGTTTTCGGATCTGGTACAGGAGAACAATATACGGGGAGTTGGGCGTTGAGTTTGGTTGCAAAGAGGTCCATCACCGGGGAACCCCAACGTTGGATGATGAGCTTGGCTACTTCTGGGAGGAGGGACCACTCTGTCCCTGCTATTTGGCCCACTCTGCTGAGACCGTCGGCCAGCACGTTTTTCTTCCCGGGAACGAACCTTGCTAACAACACCACTTGGTTCTCTTCCGCCCAATCTAGGATCTTTATGGTGAGATTGCACAACTCCTTCGACTTCAAGCCTCCTTGCTTCTTTATGTATGCTACTACCGTGGCGTTGTCGCACATCAACGCCACGGTGTTTCCCCTTAGAAGATCTGCGAAGTGTAGGTAAGCCTTCTGGACTGCCTTCAACTCCAGGACATTGATGTGGAGTTCCTTTTCCCCGTCTAACCAGGTCTCTCGCGCTGTTTCGTCGAGGAGATGGGCTCCCCATCCTTGGTTGGAGGCGTCTGTGAACAGTAGTAACTCGGAGGGGTCGCTCACGAAGGGCATCCCCTTGAGCGAGTTCGACCGGCAATGCCACCATTCCAGGGAGGGCCTCGTGTTTGGTAGAACTGGTATTAGGACTTGTTGTGAGTCCAGTTGGCACCAGAGGTTCTTCAGGTTCCATTGCACAGCTCTGAGCCTTACCCTCCCCTGGGGAACTAGTTTCTCCAACGACACCAGGTGCCCTATCAGTCTTTGCCAGTCTTTTGCTCTCCTGGGACGCCCCGATAGGAACGGCCGAATGATTTCCATGAGGTTGTTTATTCTGTCTCCCGAAGGGAAGGCTTTTCCCAGAATGGTATCTAACGTCATTCTCAAGTAGGTCATTCTGGTGGATGGGGATAGGTTTGATTTTTCCGGGTTGATCACGATGCCCAGATCCTGGCAAAACTGGAGGAGTTTCATCCCTTGTTCCTCCAAGAGGTCCTTCGAGGAGGAAAGAAGCAACCAGTCGTCCAGGTATCGGATGAGGCGAATGCCTCGTTCGTGAGCCCACACCGAGACAGTCGTGAAGACTCTCGTGAACACCTGGGGCGCTGTTGACAATCCGAAGCAAAGGGTCTTGAATTGCAGGATCTGGGAACCCCATTTCACCCGGAGAAACTTTCGACTCGAGGGGTGGACCGGAATTTGGAAGTAGGCGTCCTTGAGGTCTTGGTCATCATGTAATCTTTCTCCCTCAAGGACAGTAGGACTGACTTCGGAGTGTCCATTTTGAAGTCTGTCTTCTTGATGAACTTGTTGAGAGCTGACAGATCTATAACCGGCCTCCACCCCCCGTCGCTTTTTCTACCAGGAACAGGCGACTGTAGAAACCCGGGCCTGGGAGAAGAATTTCTTCCATGGCGCCCTTCTCCAACATGGAGGACACTTCCTCTTGAAGGGCGGTCTTCTTCGACGGGTCTTTGGGAGCCAGCCATTCCGCCCGGCTGGCCGCGATTAGAGGGGGTGGTTCTGCTAAGAACGGCAGTCTGTAGCCCTCCTTCAGTACGGACACTGTCCAAGGCTCCGCTCCATGACCCTTCCATGCTTGCCAATGTAGTCTGAGGCATCCCCCAACCCGAGGCTTGGGCGGGGATAGAAGGGCCTCTCACTCTATCTCCTTCTGGAGGAGCGGCCTGAACGGCCTCTCCTAGAGGCAGAATAACCTGTTCTAAATGAGTTTGAGGATGCTGGAGCCCCCCTACGGGGGGGCTGAGGCGCTGAGGACCAGGAGGAAGAGGGAGCCTCTCTCCTCGTCGTGCTGGGAGAGGCCTTGGCCGTCGCGGCACTGTCTGAGACGGACCTCTTGTAGGGCGGTCTCCAAGTAGGCGTAGGCCTGGGGGTGTTCAAATCTTTCCGCTTCGAGACCTTCTCCATAATGGTCTCTAATTCTTTTAAGGGAAACAAGGAGTCACCCCACAAGGGCAGGCTCCTCATGGCCCGCGCTTCCCTGTCTGGGACCTTCCGGGACACCTTAGCCAGGATGGTGTCTCTTTTGCGGAGTACCCAATTCGCTGTCAAGGCGAGTGACTGGTACGTCAAGAACTTTAAGGTTTTACCCCCGGAGGTAATAAGTTTCCTCAGGAGGTTCTGCTGGTCAGGGTCCGCGGGGTCGAACGAGGCTTGCACTCCTACTAAGGTGGAAGCCCACCAGTCCAGCCAAGAGGAGACGTGCACCAGGTCCCTCGACATTTCTTCCATCATGGAGGCCTCCGATGGAGAAAAACAAACTGGGGCCGAAGAGGCTCTATCCTCTGAGACGCCCTGACTCAGGATGTCAAGGGAAGGTTCCACTTTACAGGGGCCTGGACGACGCCCTTCTGGCACATATACCTTGCCCTGAGTCTTGAGGCCCTGGAGCAATTTTGAGGAACTCTGAGTTTTGGGGGCCTCGGCATTACTAGCCACCACTTTGTCAACATATTCTTTCCCTAGGACCAGATCTCGGGCTAGAGGAAGCGCTAGAGAGGTCTTAGGTTGGGTAGGGGCCTGCATTATTCGTAAAAGGCTGGACCTCCAGTGGTCTTCGTCAGTAGCTGCAGGTTCCTCAATCTTATGGTGCCTCCTGATAAGGCCAATCACCCTTCTATAGGCCGAGTCCTCCGTTGGGGAACCCTCCCTACCATCAGCCGAGGTCTCGGCTTGAGACCGGGGAGCTGGGTCACCGGGCACACCGACCGGACGCCTAGTTCTTGGAGCCAGGGGCGCCGTCCTACCGAGGTACTGGACTTCTTCGGTGGGGGCGTCCGCACCAGGGGCAGGGGTTAACGCAGGCATCGTCGACTCAGCGAGGACTCTCGTCCGCTCAAGGTCTCTGGGTGACGAGGACGCGGTTCCCGTGGAATGACCCGACAGCGGGAACCGTTCCTTCCGACCCGAAGGCCGCACCAGCTGAGCTGGTTCGGCCAGGCTGCCCGAAAAGAAGCGCGTTTCCCCCCGCTGGGCGGGGTGAACCGGAGGCTTCGAGGACTTATGCCTACCTGTAGAGTCCTTCTCGCGAACTTGCTTGTGAGGGTCAAAGCCGTGTTTGGAGGAAGGTATCCTTGGCGAGAACTCCTTGGACCGGCAGTCCGGGGAACAACGTACACTTGTCTCACGGGGTACGAAGACCCAATCGTCATCCGGTGATCTACTCCTCCTGTACTTACGTCTTGGAGAGCGGGAGCGCTTCCTGCTGTATCTGGAGCGCGACCTAGAACGGGAACGCCTGCTCCTGGACCGCTCTCTCCGACGGCGATGTTTTCTCCTGGCGTCTTCCCCCGACGAGTAATACTCTTCTGAAGAGCCCGACGACACTGTACTTACAGCATGGCGGGCGGTAGCGGGGACCGCGGGGGACTTCGTAACTCGTTGAGTGCCCGAGGTAGACGGTTGAAGGAATTCTTCGGGGACTTCCGTGAGAGGGGTCGGGAACGATGATTGACGCCCCACGCTAGGAAACCAGGGATCCAGGCCCTCTTCCATTCATAACGGGGACCTACCTGGTGTCTTCGGAAGCTTCCAAACGAAGGCATCATTCCCCGTAGAACCTAACTTACACTGGTTGTCGCCGCCTGCCGAAGACCCTGAAACACAGACCCAGGAAAGGGGGCGAAGACACAGACACAACGTTCCTACCCCACAAGGGGTCATCGGAGGACACGTGCCCCCCGAGCACAAGGGCCGACTCTCCGGACGCACTACTGGGCTCTTCACTAGCCCTAGAGGGACCCGCAACCCCCACTGCACATTCACTAGACTCTTGGGGAAGATCGCTTTGTTCTTTCTCCACGACAGACTTACCTCGGCCCCTACTCTGTGTAGGGGACGGCGAAAGAGAGGCCCCGTCGGACCACTCACTGGGTGATGGTAGCGGCGAAGTAACGCTAGCTTTCCTGGGGGAACGTTTCGACGATTTCCTCTTTTTAGTTCCGTAACGTACCCACTGGATATCACTCCAACCTACACACTCGGGGCACGTAACTGATGACGAACAAACCCTTCTCCTACAGGAGGAGCAAAGGGAGTGAGGGTCCACTTCAGGCTTGGAGAGGAACGCTCCACACGATTTACTGGCTCTAGGTCCAGGACAACGGCGGATTTGCTCCATAATGCACAAACGCAAGACACAGGCACGCAGGGAATCAAGGAATACACTGGGTAAGCACAAGGGTGGAAGGTGAACACACAGGAACACCCGGGAACAGTACACAGGAAACAGGAATACACTGGGTAAGCACAAGGGTGGAAGGTGAACACACAGGAACACCCGGGAACAGTACACAGGAAACACAAGTTACCACGCGGGGAACACGTGGGACACACAGAACGCACACAAAGAATCGATAGAGAACGAGAGCGACGTGTTGACACGTCGCGACCAGAGAACTTACTGGAGATTTTGACCCGAGCGGACATCGACCTAGCGATAAGCCTACCCTCGGGGCACATTCTTTAATGCCGGGGTAGGCCTCCATAGAAAACGGGATGGAGGCCCTACACAAAACTCTGGTCGGTAGAGAGGAGATTACAGGTAACTCCTAAGAAAGTAGTTCGAGGTAAGTATTCGTGTTGGAACAAATATATATATATAATATATATATAATATATATATATATATACATATATATATATATATATATATATATATATATATATATATATATATACATATATATATAATATATATATAATATATATATAATACATATATATATATAATAAATAAATATATATATATATATATAATATATATATATATATAATAAATATATATATATAATATATATATATATATATATATATATATATATATATATATATATATATATATATATATATATATATATATATATATATATATATATATATATATATATATATATATATAATAAATATATATATATAATATATATATAATATATATATATATATATAATATATATATATATATATATAATATATATATGTATATATAATATACATATATATATATATATATATATATATATATATATATATATATATACATATATATACATATATAATATATATAATATATATATAATATATATATATATATATATATATATAATATATATATATATATATATATATATATATATATATATAATATATATATATATATATATATATATATATATATATATATATATATATATATATATATATACATACATTAGTACCCCGGGGTACGGCATCCCCAGCTTACGTTTTTTTCACGTTACGGTGTGGAATACAATGTTTTTTCATCCCCTTGTTACGACATTTTCCCCACCTTATGGCATCGAATTCCAAAACTCAAACTTGGCGGTTTCTACGCGTAAACTGTGCGAGTCACTAGCTTACCACCCCGCTCATTCGCTCTGAGGATTAAAGAGAAGGAAATCGCTGGTGATACACTCCCGCAATCGGTAATTTTGCACAAGGCGAGCGCCATCTTTGCCGATCTCGTGGAAGCCCAGAGAGACGGCGGAGGCGAAGGAATGTCGCAGCAAGCCCCCCAAGAGTTCAAAGCTTCTCATGGGTGGTTTGATCGCTTTAGGAAGAGGACTGGTATTCACTCAGTCGTCAGGCATGGAGAGGCGGCCAGTTCTGACAAGAAAGCAGCAGAAGAATTCCTCAAGAAGTTTGAGAACGTAATTTCCAGAGAAGGCTACATTCCTCAGCAAGTGTTTAACTGTGATGAAACTGGCCTTTTCTGAAAGAAAATTCCCTGCCGTACATATATCACAGCTGAAGAAAAGAAACTTCCTGGCCATAAACCAATGAAGGACAGACTTACGCTCGCATTTTGTGCAAATGCCAGTGGGGCCTTAAAATTAAACCCCTACTGGTATACCACTCAGAAAATCCTCGTGCCTTCAAGGCACAAAATATCACGAACCTTACCTTATTTTTTTTTTTGTTTGGGTTCCCCCAGGTCCCTCAGTGTGAGGCACCTCGTATATCCACCAGAGAGTTGCTAATACATCTTCCAGTGTATTTTGCATCTTCCAGTCTTGGATGGTCTGGGATGCATCTTAGGTATTTATCGAGCTGATTTTTAAACGCATCTACGCTCACTCCTGATATGTTTCTTAGATGAGCTGGCAGCACATTAAATAGTCGCTGCATTATCGATGCTGGTGCGTTGTGGATTAATGTCCTGTGCGCCTTTCTCAGTTTACCTGGAATGCTTTTTGGCACTATTAATCTACCTCGGCTTGCTCTTTCTGATACTTTAAGCTCCATGATGTTTTCAGCAATTCCTTCTATTTGCTTCCATGCTTGTATTATCATGTAGCGTTCTCTTCTCCTTTCTAGACTGTATAGTTTTAAAAATTGCAGTCTTTCCCAGTAATCAAGGTCCTTAACTTCTTCTATTCTAGCAGTATAGGACCTTTGTACACTCTCTATTTGCGCAATATCCTTTTGGTAGTGTGGGTACCATATCACATTGCAGTACTCGAGTGTACTACGCACATAAGTTTTGTAAAGCATAATCATGTGTTCAGCTTTTCTTGTTTTAAAGTGTCTGAATAACATTCCCATTTTTGCTTTACATTTAGCCAACAGTGTTGCTATTTGGTCGTTGCATAACATATTCCTATTTAAAATTACACCAAGGTCTTTAATTGCTTCCTTGTTTGTGATTGTCTCATTATTAGGTCCCTTGTATGCATACACCATTCCTTCTCTGTTTCCATAATTTATTGATTCAAATTTATCGGAGTTAAATACCATCCTATTTATCTCCGCCCATTCATATATTTTGTTTAGATCTCTTTGTAGTGAGTTCCTATCTTCATCACAAGTAATTTCTCTACTTATTCTTGTGTCATCGGCGAAACTTCTCACTACGGAGTTTTCAACATCACAGTCTATGTCTGAGATCATAATAACAAATAGCAGTGCAGCTAATACCGTACCTTGGGGCACACCAGATATTACCTGGGCTTCATCTGATTTCTCGTCATTTGCAACCACTATCTGTTTTCTGTTTTGCAGGAATTCTTTTACCCATTTTCCTATCTTTCCCACAATATTATGCTTTCTCATTTTTTTCTCCAATATGTTATGGTCTACCTTGTCAAAGGCTTTTGCAAAATCTAGATAGATCACATCTGTGTCTTTTTCATATATCATATTATTGTATATGTTTTCATAGTGAGCTATCAGTTGGGTCTGTGTACTTTTTCCAGGTACGAAACCGTGTTGACCCATATTAAACAAATTATTTTTGACCAAATGGTTCATTATTTTCTTTTTTATTACCCTCTCATACACTTTCATAATATGTGATGTTAGACTAACAGGTCTATAATTGCTTGCCTCTAGTCTTGATCCACTTTTGAAGATAGGGGTTATATAAGCTAATTTATGTTTAACATATATCTCGCTCATATCTATACTCTGCCTTAGCAGTATTGCAAGTGGCTTCGCGATAGTGTTTGCAGTTTTTTTTAACAAAATCGCTGGAACTCCATCTGGTCCGGCTGCCGATCCATTTTTAATTTCGTTTATAGCCGTGACAATATCTGCTTCATTAATATCTATATCCGTTAGATATTCAACATTTTCTTCTCTCATTTCTGTTTCATTATTCTCATTCGCAATTCTTGGCGTGAACTCACTCTTATATTTTTCTGCTAATATGTTGCATATTTCCTTTTTTTCATTCGTTAGCCGTCCTTCAATTCTTAGAGGGCCTATTTCTATTCTCCTTTTATTCATCTTTTTTGCATAGGAGTAAAGTACTTTGGGGTTTCTTTTTATATTTTGAAGTGTCCTTTCTTCTAAGTCCCTTTTTTCATTTTCTTTCGACTGTATAATCTTTTGTTCTGCATTTTCTATCTTACATTTTATTTCCCTCATTTTCCACACATTTTTTTCTTTTGCAAGATTTTTCTTCCACTTTTTAATTTTCTGAAATAAGATCCTTCTGTCTTTTGGTATGCACGTCTTTTGTTTATTGTTTTTTTTCGGTACATATTTTTCAACAATTTTCTCCAGTATTTTGTACAGTATATTCGTATTTACCTGTATATTATCACTTATAAATACATTTTTCCATTCTTTATCCAGTTCTTCATTTATTTCTGACCATTTTATATTCTTACTGTAAAAGTTATATTTTCCATATCCTTCCCAAAGTTTTGTGTTTTTATTAATTCTGTGATCACTTGCTTTGGAATGAACTATCAATTCTATGACATTGTGGTCTGAAATTCCCGTGTTATACACTATTATTTCTTTAACATAATTCACCTCATTCACAAATACTAGATCTAGGACATTTTCCTTTCTTGTTGGAATGTGGTTTATTTGTTGCATATTATGTTCTAATAGCATATCTTGAAGCTTTTCAAATTGCCTCTTATCTTCTGCGCTACTATTACTATCTTTTTTATATGTATACATACAACCACTTTCTTCTATCCGTTCTTTCCAATCCACGAAAGGAAAGTTAAAATCTCCGGATAGGAGTATATTCCAGTCTTTATGGTTTCTACATATACCATCTATTTTTTCTATTATTATGGCAAACTCCTTAGTGTTTGGGGGTCTGTAAACTACAATATTCATTAGTTTTTCAAATTCAAATTCTACCGCAATCAATTCACATTCTGTGTTGCTGTATTTTTCACATACTTTTCCTTGATTTATGTCTCTTCCATATATTGCGGTTCCCCCTTGATTCCTATTTTTTCTGTCTGATCTATAAGTTTGGAAACCCTTTATCTGGTCATCACTGCCAGTCTCTTGGGAATACCATGTTTCACTTATATTTAATATATCTATTTTTTCAATTTGGGTTAGTTCTTCTAAGAACTCTATTTTCCTTTTAGAGTTACTCGTGACTAAACCCTGTGCATTCATTACTATTATGGTTTGTGTTTCATCCCCATTATTTAATATTGGTAATAATATGGATTCTCCCATGCTTCCTTCCTGTTCTGATATGATGTTCTTTTCTTCATTTCCCGGAATTCTGCCATTAAAAAATCCAACTTTTCTATTATATTTGCTCTTTCGCCTTCATATTTATTTGTGTGTGTATACCTGCAACTGTCCCCATATCTGCACCAACCCCTGGCATTATAGATGCATTCTTTGTAGTTGGGTTCTACATGTGCCGGTTTAGGTTGAAAGGCCTCATATCTTGGGGCTCTTGGTTCAAAGCGCGGTATATACACGGCCTGCTTTTTTGTTTCTTTTTTTGTTTCTTTTTTGCTTTCATTTTTCTTTTCAGTTTGCTGAGTTTTCTTACTTTCATTCATGGTTGCAGGATGCATATATCGACATTTTTTGTTGTAAATGCATCCTTTTCCTTCTTTTAGGTTTTTGCATATTTTTGGATGGAGATCTCTGCATTCGTCTCCATATCCGTCTAAATACGCACATTTACCATATATTTCATAATTATGGCATATCTTTGGATGCTTGTAGTAGCATCTTTCGCCAAATCTGCAATTCCCTCTTTTCAGCATATTGCAGACTATATCCTTCTTTTCTATTTTTTCTTGTTCTTGCTCTTCCCTAAAATTATGTAGGTCCGGGTAGAGTCTCTTGGGTCTATTATTTGTTTCCATCTGGTAATTTATTTCT
The DNA here is from genome assembly GCF_036898095.1 of Palaemon carinicauda. Classification (NCBI taxonomy): domain Eukaryota; kingdom Metazoa; phylum Arthropoda; class Malacostraca; order Decapoda; family Palaemonidae; genus Palaemon; species Palaemon carinicauda. The sequence goes on from NW_027168669.1 coordinate 32,303, forward strand.
TCATAAGTATGTTGTTGGATGGCATCATAGGTTATATCAATGATTTCTTCTGCATCCTTACACATATCCTGTTCATTGTTCTCTTCTTCTTCTTTTTCTTCTTCTTCTTCTTCTGTTTCTTCTTCCTCTTCTTTATCTTCAACTATTTGCAGATTTAGTCTCGACTTAATTATATTTTCTATCCAGACTAAGCATGTTGAGCAGAATACCTTTGTGTCTTTATTTTTTATTTTTTGCTGTATTTCAGCACATGTGGGATGTGTTGGGACATGACAGGCATCACATTTTCTAATCAATTGATGAGGATTATTAATGGAATACCATATTTTACATGTATTACACCATTTTGGCATTCTTTTTCCCATTGCATCAATCAGCATATTCACCATATTGGACTTCTTATTGTTCTTTGATGGAATGTGTTGATTGATGTAGACTTTCTTTATAAGTTTCTTTAACACTTGGATTTTCTTTGGAATTTCTTCTATTATTTTGCTGATGTTTTCCGCAGATTTGCTCCAGTTTATTGGATCATATTGTTTCAATATGTCTGCGAATATTCTTCCGTCACATTGGTTGACGTTACTAGTGACCTCTGTTATCAGACGGTCGAGCTCCTGTTTCGCCAACTCATGGAATTTATTTTTGCTGAGTCCAGCGATGTCTCTCCAAGCCTTGCCCGTGTTGTACATAGCCATCTTGATTAGATTTTTAGTAATTCACAAGATAACTATTCTATGCCGACGTTTTATCCCACTTCTCCGACCTCAAACTAATCACTGACTATTCACGAAAACTTGTAGCTATATTGCACTCGATAGCCTTTTGTTATCCGCGTTAAATCATGATATTTATAGGGCCGCAAAAGTTTAATCACTCACCGGCACACAGATACAAAACTGAGAGAGGCTCTCGGTATTTTGGAAGTCTAATGCTAAGCCCTGGGTCACGAGGACCATATTTATTGAGTGGATAAACGTCTGCTTCGGTCCTGCTGTCAAGAACTATTTAGATGAGAACGATCTTCCTCTCAAATGTCTCCTGATACTGGACAATGCTCCTGCTCACCCTCCTGGCCTCGAGGACATCATTCATCCTGACTTCTCCTTCATTAAGGTTCTCTATCTGCCACCAAACACCACCCCTCTCCTCCAGCCTATGGACCAGCAAGTGATTGCCAACTTTAAGAAGCTTTACACGAAGCATCTGTTCAAAAGATGCTTCGAAGTGACCGAAAGCACTCGACTCACCCTCCGTGAATTTTGGAAGGGGCATTTTGACACCGTTTAATGCCTAAAGGTGATCCACACAGCTTCGAATGAGGTTTCACGGCGCACCTTGAACTCCTCATGGAAGAAACTGTGGCCAGCTGTTGTAGCAGAACGAGACTTTGAAGGTTTCGATCCCTCAACCGAAGACGAGGCCATTGATGATCCTGCCCCTGAGGGTGATGTTGAGGAAATAATTTCAATCGGGAGGTCCATGGGGCTTGTCGTCGATGAGGCTGACGTCCATAACCTTATCGAGGAGCACAGGGAGGAGCTTATGACTGAAGACTTACAGGAGTTGGAGGCAATGCAGTTGACCATCATTCAAGAAGAGCACAGCTCTAGTGGTGGCAAGGAGGGGGGGGGAGACTGAAGAAACGAAATCGGCAGAAATACGGGAAGCTATCGGTTGGTATGAAAACCTTACGAGTTTCATTGAAAAGAAACCCCCAGAAAAACTTCACACAAGTCGTCTTATGCAGAGTGTTAATGACAAGTGTATGAGTCATTTTGAAAATATGTTGAGGAATCGTCAGAAACAGGCTTCTTTGGATAGATATTTCTCCAAAAGAGAAGTGTCAGAACGCAAAGACGATAATGGTGATTCTATCAAAAAAGCTAAGAGTAAATTTTTATTCTAAAAAAAAAAATCATAAAAAAAATTTCAAAAGACAAAAATAAAAAAAAAAACATTTTTAATTTTAAGTGTTTGATAGTAAGAATAAACGGATTTTGAGCGAAGCGAAAAATCTATTTTTGGGTGAGATAGCCATGTCGTCCTGATGGAAGGTTCCTTCAGTAGCTTCCTAAGGGTTTATATGACTACAGTAGATATTCCCAGAGAATTAAACTAAAGGTTTCACAGAATTCTAACTTCTAGCACGAGAACCCATAAGGGTTCCCTTTAGGATGTCATATAATAACGGGACGTATTCTTGACACGCCACATAGCTATCTGCACCCCACATAGTGTTTACCCTTCGAGGGGGAAGTGTGGCAAGTTATAGGAGGAGCCGTTACTAAATTCTCCTCCTCCGTTACTGTTACGGTACTCGGCGACGTCAACATCCGGTCGCCTATTTGGCCGCCATCTTGGTTGACGCCGCCGCAGCGCGCCATCCTCACTCCTTCCGGCGTTTATGCCAGCCTCCATGATACAATAAGATTGGGAGGGGCCTGTCAGGGCCGGAATAGATAACTAGGGCGGGTCCATCAGGACGACATGGCTATCTAAATTTTTCGCTTCGCTCAAAATCCGTTTTTTGGGCTCAAGCCATGTCGTCCTGATGGAAGTGTACCATAGAATTAATGTATCGTGGATTTTTCCCTTTTGTAGTGCCTTCGACTTCTAAACAATATTCCTTTGGTCTGATGACCACAGAGACCTGTGACATATCCGTTATGTCACTTCAGATAAGCATATACCATGTTACCGCTTCCTGACCCCCTGGCAGGGAAGTCCTATTTGGACGCAAGGAACATCTTGAAGTTACTTGATAGAGGAACTCACCAAGTCTCGGAGATACCTGCCGGTCCCAGGCCCAGATAGAAGAAGGTAAGTACAATCGTGTTGGAACAAATTACCTTGGTCTAGATGAGTTTGCATCAAGAGAAACAATATTATAACATTGTTCATAATAATATTCAAATAATAGGGTAATAAAAATTATGTAACAGTGTTTTTATTTCATGAGTGAGGGCGAAATGAAACGCACAGGGTAACCAAATTCTCTTTTAATCAGTAAAACAAGAATTAGCATGAAATAAGCAAAGTTTAAAATGGAATGCAATTAAAAACATGGACTAAAGACATCAGAAGAAGTGGGTGTGGAATCTGAAAAGGAAAACTTGCCATTGCACACATAAGTTCCAGAGGAACTATAAAGTCTTTCTAGAAAGTTTTATATATACTTCATGTTACAAACATGTGGCACACGTGTTTCTGTCTATGTTACTTCACCTTTGTAGAAGAACAGTCCTTAGTGTCACAAGGTGGCACTTAAAATCACTATGTTTCGCACTAGGGTCAACACAGGCACCCATGGAGTTAAAGTCCCGAATAACTCACTGTTCTACGCAGCACTAAGCAACAGGTTTTAGCACACTACCTGTTGCTACCACGTAACGCTTAAGCTCGTGCACCTGCTTCGCGTAGTGTTTGAAAAACACTCTTGAGGATTTCCACCCTGTGAAAGAGCGAAGACTCTCAAAATCCATTGACTGGAAAAAGTTCAGGGAAGAGGCGACTTTCCTGGGATCATGACCTGCGGGTGTACTGTCAGGATCCGCTCTGCAAATAAAGTAGGTGATCTTCGCCCTAGTTATTTGAGTGACAAATCAGACATCGATGTTTCTCTTTTAAAGAGCTGTCCTCCGCCAAAGTCTGAAGTTCTTCGAAGATAGACCTTTAGACTCTCCACTGGGCATACAGAGACATCTTCCTTCAGAGGGCAGATTCCCCAGGGGCCCCACCTTTTGGTGGGAAGTTCGTTCTTGGCGAGAAACGTTGGGTCAGGAAAGAGGATAAGTTCGCCTGTGTCAGCAAACTGTATCTGGCCCTCTTCTCTTGATAAAGCCACTATTTCACTGACTCGGGCTCCCGAGGCGAGAGCAAAAAGGAAAATCACTTTCTGAGTCAAATCTTTCAGAGGGCAAGACTCATTCTCCAAACTTGAGGCAAAATGGAGCACTTTGTCGAGAGACCAGGAGATGGGTCTCAGTGGAGGTGCAGGACGGAGTCTAGCACATGCCTTTGGCAGCTTGTTAAAGATGTCGTCGGACAGGTCGATCTGGAAGGCATAAAGTAGTGGTCTTGTCAAGGCCGATTTGCAGGTGGAAATCGTGTTGGCTGCCAAGCCCTGTCCATGAAGGTGAATAAAGGACAGACAAAAGTCTATAGAGATTTCTGTAGGATTTTTAACCTTGACGAAGGACACCCATTTCTTCCAGGATGACTCGTATTGCCTTCTGGTAGATTTTGTTTTGTAGGAAGTCCAAACTTTTCTTCGAGATCCCAAACCTCTTCTTAACGGCTAGGGAGAGAAAATCATGAGATGCAGGTCTCTGGTTTTCCTTGATGAAGCGAAGACAGTCGACTTCTGAACTTGCTGGGAGAGAACTGGGTCTGGCAGGGGAATTAGCTTGGGTTATAATTCCAGGATTAGAGGGAACCAGTTGCTCCGGGACCACTAGGGTGCCACTAGGGCTGCTGTTCCTTGGAAGGTTCTCAGCTTGGTGAGGACTTTCAGCAGAAGGTTGGGTGGAGGGAACAGGTAAATCTTGGACCATCTGTTCCAATCCAGGGACATGGCGTCCACTGCTTCCGCTCTGGGGTCCTCGTATGGAGCCACGTAACGAGGAAGTTGTTTGTTGTCGCTCGTCGCAAAGAGGTCGATCTGCAGTTCCGGGACTTGTCGAGAGATGAAGGAGAATGAGTCTGCATCTAGGGACCATTCCGACTCTATCGGGGTTGTCCTTGATAGAGCATCTGCCGTCACGTTGCGGAATCTTGTAGGTGAACTGCTGAAAGGTGCCAACTCTTCTTGTCCGCTAGGCGGAAGATGGGCAGTAACACTTGGTTGAGTTGGGGCGATCTTGAGCCCTGATGGTTGAGACATCTGACGACAACGGCGCTGTCCAGAGTTAGACGGATGTGGGATGAGGGGCGTGGAGACAGCCTCTTCAGAGTAAGAAGGACCACCATGGCCTCCAAGATGTTGATGTGGAACGTCTTGAATAGGGGAGACCATGTTCCTTGAACTTGTCGTTGATGGTAGTGACCCCCCCCCCCATCCTTCTAGCAATGCACCCGTGTGGATAACGACCGACTGAAGGGGAACTGATCTTCTCAAGTTCTTTGCCTCTGACCATGGCTTTAGGAGTGAGCGAAGCCTGATTGGTAAAGGTCTCTTGAGATCTCTTCAAGCGATGGATGCATATCTTCTCCAGACTCCCGATGCATCCTTTATCTGTGCTCGTAGCACTGGGTCTGTCACTGAAGCGAACTGGAGGGAGCCGAGCACCTGTTCCTGTTGTCATCTTGAAATCCGTTTGGATTTTAGGAGTCTCTTGACAGATCCCGCTATTTCCTTCCTTTTCTTCAGAGGGATGGAAAGACGGTGTGACTGAAGGTTCCAATGGATTCCTAGCCATTGAAACTTCTGAGCTGGCAAAAGTCGAGACTTTTTGGTGTTGATCTTGAAACCCAGATGTTCCAGGAATTGGGTCACCTTTCTGGAAGCTTGCAAGCATTCTTCTGAGGATGCTGCCCATACCAGCCAATCATCCAGGTAAGCCATCACCTGGACACCTTGAAGGCGTAGCTGTTGGACGATTGTTTCTGCGAGCTTCGTGAAGATCCTTGGAGCTATGTTGAGTCCGAAGGGCATGGCTCTGAAGGCGTACTGCCTTCTTTGAAGCCTGAATCCTAGGTAGGAGGAGGCCTGGCGATTCATTGGAATGTGCCAGTAGGCGTCCGCCAAGTCTATTGAGACTGTGTATGCCTTTTGGGGCAGAAGGGCTCTTATGTGCTGGAGAGTTAGCATCTTGAATTTGTTGTTCACTATGAACTTGTTGAGAGGGGACAAGGCCAGAATGACTCGGAGTTTGTCGGAGTCCTTCTTGGGAACACAGAACAGTCTTCCCTGGAACCTGGTGGACTTTAACCTCTTGATCACCTTCTTGTTCAAGAGTTCTTGGACGTATTCTTCCAGGACGGGGGTGGAGTGTTGGAAGAATTGGTGGAAGGTTGGAGGTGGTGTTACCCAACTCCACCCTATTCCGTTCTTGATGATGCTGTGAGCCCAAGGATCAAAGGTTCAACGATCCTGGATGAGGCGGAGTCTTCCTCCCACCGGAAGCATTTCATTGCTTCTGGTTTCCCGAGGGTTTGCCACCTTGGCCGCCTGCTCCCCTTCCTCCTCTCCCTCTGAATGGACGTCGAGAGGAGTCTCTGCCGGAGCCTCTACATTTGGGACGAAAGGTAGTTGACTGCCTTTCGTAGGCAGGTGTGAAGACTGGTGACTGAGCCACCACTGGCTGAGGGACCAACTGAAAGGTCTGTTGGGACTGAGCCACCAACTGGGGAGTAGCGGGTGCCGGAAACTGGCGCTTAGTCTACCGCTGCTGGGGTCTGGGTTTGTTCGATTTCTTCTTAGGTTGGGGTCCTCATCCTGAGAAGATTTCCTCTTCCTTGACATGCCCCACTTGTTGAGAAGGTTCCGGTTCTCTGTGGCGGCTCTGTCAACAATCTCTTTCACGAGGTCGCTAGGGAAGAGAGCTTTCCCCCAAATGTTGGAGGAAATCAGATTCCGGAGTTCGTGTTTGATGGTAGCATCCGCAAACACGAATTCTCTACAGGCTCTCCGGGCCTTGATGAAGCTATAGAAATCCTTCGTCAGGGTGGCGAGATGGGTCTTAGCCAAGACCATGTAGTAGTCTGGGGTCCGAGTGTCCCCGGCCATCATCTCCAATTGCACTTGGTGAGAAAGGGAGGCAGCCAGTCTCTCTTTCGTATCCAGCTCCCGACGCAGAAGGTATTCGGAGAGCTTGGGGAGGTTCTCATTAAACTGCAGTCCTGCGACGTCAGCCTCCAACTTGCCTACAGAGAAAGTTAACTGGATGTCTTTCCAGTTCTTGTCGTCGGGAGGGAGGGCGAGGGAGAGGGGCCTACATTCCTCCAATGTAGGGCAGGGTTTCCCTTCCTCCACCGCCTTCAACACTGCCAGCAGGGACTTTTCAGCGAAGGGGAAGACCATGGTGGCAGGAGCAAGAAGGGATGGATGTTTCTTGCTTACGGCCGGCACCTTGGATTTGGTGTAGCCCTTGCTCTTAAGGCAGCCGGCCAGAAGAGCTTGAGCCTTTGCGTGGTCAAAGACAATGACCTAGTTAGGCTCGGTTTCCTCCTTGGAAACTGGCTCAGACTTGAGACGGATGTAACAGTCCGGATATGCTTCGAAACTAGGTCAAAACTCCACCTCTTCAAGGGGGATGGCACCAAGTTTATCATTGACGAAAATTCGTCCACTCGTAATTGGCATGTGCTCTGCATGCCTCCAGGGGTTGGTCACTGAGCAAGGGGGAAGATCCTTAACATTGATCTTCCTGACCGTCTGCTTCGATAGACGGAGGATCTCCCTCTTGAGGTCTTCATGTCCTTTGTGAAACCTCTCGTCCAGTAGGGCCACCAGGGCCTGGAGACTATCCTGGTTTTCCACTATCGACAGTGTAGGAGTGGAAGAGGTAGAGGGAATCGGTTCCCTTACAACAATGGAAGTAACAGAGGGGGCGTGGGCGACGTCGCCCTCGGAGTCTGGAGCCTCCACATGCTCCTCCTCTTCTTGGCCCTCGGCCATCAGGGTCCTTTCGGTGGTGTCCGACACTTCCGACATACGTTCCACCTCGTCAAGATGGAAGTCTTGCAGTGCGTCCGATACATCCGGTTCGACCGTCAGCTGGACGCAGGGAATCTCGGCTTTGGGGATAACAGCATCCGCAGATGCCTTTGGGAAGAGCAAAGCTCTCTTCTTCTCGCTCGGGAGATAGGCCCCCTTGGAGTTCTTTTGGAAACCACGCACCCATTTGCGCAATTTCTCTCAGGCGATGTCCCTGGCCTCCGCTGATGGAGGGTCCTCGAACGCCTCATGGAGCAGGTCCTTACAAACAGTGCAGACCTGCGGGTCCCAATACCGAAGGGTCCCCTTAGAGATGGAACAGCTGGCGTGGGTTCGGCACGCCAGGTGGCCGTAGAAGTCCGGGCGCCGAACGCTGCAGAAGACGCTCTCACACCGGATATACTCCTCCTGTAAAAGAAAGGGGGACATGAGTCTACAGAAGTCATGTACAATGGCTTAAAGTAATGACTTAAAGTAATCTTAGATTAGTATTAAAGTTATTTAAACTTAATATAAGATTCCTTTTCAAGTGTAAGCTTAGGATAGGTTAGCTGGAAAAGAAGCAGAAAAGACACATACATGTGTATCCCGCCCAGCCAATTGCCGTGACTCCACACCATAACTAATTCTAGGGGCTCTTTAAGAGCCTAAAGTGGTGGAAGGAATATCCACATTGGATAAAGCACAGCTTAGACTTCCTCCAGGGAATTAGTCATGGTAAAGGGGGAGCTGAGTTCATTCAGCATAGAAGAAAAGATAGAGAAATGATTCCTCCCTATTCTGATAGGTCCCAGCAAGGGACTGTGCATGGATGCACAGAGTATGCTAGAAGAATTTACTGCACAACTATACACCATAGTTTTCTGTCTAGGGTATGTACTATACCATAGATGTACTGGTTATCGTATATAGCTATACCAAAGTCACTGACGGCACAAGGCCGGCAGGGAAGAGGTGACAGTCCCTGTCATCAGTCTATGTGGCAGACAGAGTACGAACCTCAGGATGATGGCAGATCGCCGGCAGATCGCCGGCAAGTCGGCGGCCCCCGGCAGTCGGCAAGCAACCGGCGAAGGTATTCCAACACTGACGTCAATTAATGAGAGAGAGGATACCAGGTTACGCTGACGGCTGTTGCCGGCAGGGTAGAGGCGGCAGTGGACCGGCACGGATAGGTAGAGAGAAAGGATAGGGGAAGAAGGAGGGAAGGGCAGTAGCTCATAACCCAAACCTCGTCTTCCTCCGGAAGGAGTGTTCAAATGAAAGAGAGAGGGGGGCAATCTTTCATCCAGCCGCCACAGAGCCGGACAGAGGTGTGATGGCTAGGCCAACACTAAAGGACAGAGGGGGGAGGGGCAAGGGTCCTGAGGGGGAGTGTGGGGAGAGGCGTAGCCTTCACCGACACTCCGGGGGGGGGGGGGGGGTGTTCTGTTCCAGAACCAGCACTATCCCAGGTGTAGGAAGAATTCATTCTCCAGCCTAGGGTAGGTTAGTTCAGAGAAGGTACAGCACTAATGTACTGTCCTAAACTATAAGGAAACAGAATCTCCTGGCCTGCCCAACCTAGGCTAGGGAAGCGAGTCCCAAAACAGGGAAGGCAGGTGTAGGACGTCGCTAGGCCACAGGGAGGAAGGGTTGAAACCCTACCAAGTGTGGACTAGGGGGAAGGGCAGAGCCAACCAGCAGAGACTAAAAGGAGAGTTCATTCACCTAAAGGGGTAGCTGGGGGCGAACGACTGGTACTCTGAGGTTCTGTCCCAAACTCAAAGTTCATGTACTATGGCTAGGAGCGGGGAAAGAAAATCCTAGCCTAACCTCACTCGAATACGATTCGAGGTAAGAAGGGCTAGGATGTACCCTAGGCTATCTCAGAGGGAGGAGATTACCTTGGATAAGGTAACTGGGGAGGTGAGAAAGTATACAAAAGCCCTATCGTTAGGTTGGGGGCAATGAGTCGACTACCAAGATCACCAAAACCCCTTGTATACTTCCTAGAAGGTGAAAACATACTGTATGTGCAATCACTGAATGTTATATGTATAAATGCCTGATATCTTCATTTAATAACTTAACACTAGGAACACTTATTATATCATGCATGAGAGTAAACAAAACCGCCTAGGCTATCGAGCCTAGGGGCTAGGCTAGCACACTAGCATACGAATCGGCTACCTACACTCGCCGAAAATGGATACTGTCGGCATAATACAACTAATTCCTAGCAATGAAGACTAAATAACTATTGCTGATAATTAATTATAAGACTAGGAAGGTTGTTCTGGCTAACTATATAAAGCACGCGAGGCGAACAACAGCGTCCGCGTCATGACGCCTCCGGTCAAGGAGTTACTTTACGGCTAGAGCTGATTTATACAATACAAGAATATGGTACTCAACTTTCCAGAAGGCGGCGAGGCAGAAGATTGCGACATGATGGATCAGTTAGCAAAAAACTGGGAAAAAGCACCTTGTCATAAACACTATGTGAGAAGGAATGAGGATGGCGCGCTGCGGCGGCATCAACCAAGATGGCGGCCAACATGGCGACCGGATGTTGACGTCGCCGAGTACCGTAACAGTAACGGAGGAGGAGAATTTAGTAACGGCTCCTCCCATAACTTGCCACACTTCCCTCTTGAAGCGTAAACGCTATGTGGGGTGCAGATAGCTATGTGGTGTGTCAAGCATACGTCCCATTATTATACGATATCCTAAAGGGAAACCTTATGGGTTCTCGCGCCAGGAGTTAGAATTCTGTGAAACCTTTAGTTTAATTCTCTGGGAATATCTACTGTAGTCATATATAGCCTACCCTTAGGAAGCTACTGAAAGAACCTTCCATCAGGACGACATGGCTTGAGCCCAAAAAATTTATTATTAAGTGTACATAACATAATTAGCATTGATACGTTTTTATATCTACCGTCTCCTCCCCCCTCTGCTCCACCCACTACCAGCTCAAGCAAGTCCCGTCACTCCAAAGGTAAATAAGATTAAATTTTTCCTTTGCAGTACTGTACAGTATATAATTTTTATTTATCCTGTACATGTTATTTAATTATATACTGTACAGTACATGTATATCATATATAAGTATACTGCAGTACAGTTCTTACTATACTACTGTACTGTATTTTGTTGCATACTAATATATGTTAGGAAAAATACAAATTGCTTAAAATTAGTGATGTTTTTACCTGAGGTTTTTCACGCATTAGCTATTCTATTACCCGCCATATGACATTTTCACCATACGATACCAACTCCGGAACGGATTAATGTCGTATGGTGGGGGCCTACTGTGTATGTATGTACAGTATATATGTGTATATATATATATATATAGATATAGATATAGATATAGATATAGATATAGATATAGATATATATATATATATATATATATATATATATATATATATATATATATATATACATATACATATATATATATATATAGTGAGCCCTCGTTTATCGCGGTAGATAGGTTCCAGACCCGACCGTGATAGGTGAAAATCCGCGAAGTAGTGACACCATATTTACATATTTATTTAACATGTATATTCAGACTTTTAAAACCTTCCCTTGTACGTAGTACTGTTAACAAACTACCCTTTAATGTACAGAACACTTAATGCATGTACTACAGTACCCTAAACTAAAACAGGCACAAATATTAAAGGCGATTTTATATCATGCGTTTCCTAAACACGCCAAAAAGCACGATAAAAAATGGCAACCAATGTTTTGTTTACGTTTATCTCTGATCATAATGAAGAAACAAACGCATTTAGTGTACACATCTGTGTATAGGTTAGTTTTTGCATCGATTATATTGATTATACAGTATGTTCATTTTGTTATTATCAATGTTTTACTTAATTTTTCTTAGGACTTCCAAATTAAATGTTTTTCTTTATGGGCGGCGTCATAAAGTACGCTTCATCTTCGATCGTAATAAACAAACGAAGGCATTTAACGCGCATGATGTAAGTGATAAATAATGATATTACAGTAAAAGCTTTTAGAAAATATGTTATTACAAATATTATTTACCATATCTATATAAAATCATACGTACATAGAAAAGCAGGAAAACAATTTACGAGAGAGAGAGAGAGAGAGAGAGAGAGAGAGAGAGAGAGAGAGAGAGAGAGAGAGAGAGAGAGAGAGAGAGAGAGTTGTTTTACATACGTAAATGTAAATTTTAAACAAAAAAAATAGCCCCATTTCATATAAAATAGGTTATTACAAATATTTTACTTTATCATATTACAGTAGTCTGTATAATACTGTAAAGTTCAGTATAGTATGTTGTTGTTAGTCGTGGCGATGAAATTTTCACGAAACAAAAACACGGCATTCGATTACAACAGCTGATTCATTCTCTCTCTCTCTCTCTCTCTCTCTCTCTCTCTCTCTCTCTCTCTCTCTCTCTCTCTCTCTCTCTCTCTCTCTCTCTTCGTGTTATACAATACTTACATATAGATGAAGAAACTAAAATCAGTTTTCTTAGTGTCAATTAAATACGAAACGAAAAAATTATGCCGAGTTTACATCCATTTCAATCGTTGCTAAAAATACGGCATCCGATTTCATCAGCAACCCACTATTTTTTGGGAAACATAATTTTATTCTAGAAAATTGCTACTCTTTAAATAGTTAATTGCACATTAAGAATGCGTGTACTTTTGTTTTTAAATTTCGGGTGTGTTTTAAAAATCGAGTATTGTTGACTTCTTTTTGTTTTACTTTTGGGTATGATCAGATCAGCTGACGTCTAGCTGCCGCTCTTGAGAGCGTACGAATACACTACCAAAGTATCGTTTATACCATTTCTTAACTTATTCAAACCGTCTATACATATTACATAAGCACCAATGTGTTATAACCTATCAAATTTTTTTGTTTATTACATTTAAAACAACACACACACACTCTCTCTCTCTCTCTCTCTCTCTTATTATATTTAAAACAACACACACACACACACACTCACACTCACTCTCTCTCTCTCTCTCTCTCTCTCTCTCTCTCTCTCTCTCTCTCTCTCTCTCTCTCTCTCGTGTTATACAATACTTACATATAGATGAAGAAACTAAAATTAGTTTTCTTAGTGTCAATTAAATACAAAACGAAAAAATTATGCCGAGTCTACATCCATTTCAATCGTAGCTAAAAATACGGCATCCGATTTCATCAGCAAACCACTATTTTTTGGGAAACATCATTTTATTCTAGACTTATTCAAACTGTCTATACAGTTGATATTACATAAGCACCAATGTATTATAACCTATCAAATTCTTTTGTTTATTACATTTAAAACAACACACACACACACACACACTCTCTCTCTCTCTCTCTCTCTCTCTCTCTCTCTCTGTGGGCTACTTTTCACTACCTCCCATTCCTTACCTCTCTCTATCTCTCTAACAAATGATATCTTTGTTGCTCCTCAGAGTTTCATTTATATTGAAAATCAATCATGATTCAATTTTCCTTACTTTCTCCAATCTCGCAACATTGGTCACATCGCGGTATTTTCGAAATTTCCGGAAAATCCACAATATATGTATATACATGCATTATGAAAAAAATCCACGAAGTGGTGAATCCGCGATGGTCGAACCGCGAAGTAGCGAGGGATCACTGTATATATATATATATATATATATATATATATATATATATATATATATATATATATATATATATATATATATAATACAGTATATATATATAACGGATTTTGAGCGAAGCGAAAAATCTATTTTTGGGTGAGATAGCCATGACGTCCTGATGGAAGGTTCCTTCAGTAGCTTCCTAGGGTATATTTAACTACAGTGGATATTTCCAGAGAATTAAACTAAAGGTTATCACAGAATTCTAACTTCTGGTGCGAGTACCCTAAAGGTTTCCCTCTAGGATATCGTATATCAACAGGGGACGCATGTATTAACACGCCACATAGCTATCTGCACCCCATATAGAGTTAACACTTCGATATGGAAAGGTGGTTGAATAACTGGGGAGCCGTTCCACAGTTACACTCATCCGTGGCTGCTTTTGGTACTCGAGACGTAAACAAACGGGCGCCATTGCTAAATGACGTCACGTCCGTCCTCATCCTGAGCCCAGCTTTTGCTAATCTCCATGATACAGCAGGTCAGGGCGGGGCCTGAAAGGCTGGACTAGAATAGACGGGAGGGTCCATCAGGACGTCATGGCTATCTCACCCAAAAATAGATTTTTCGCTTCGCTCAAAATCCGTTCTTTGGGCTCAAGCCATGACGTCCTGATGGAAGTGTACCAGAGAATTAATGTATCGTGGAATTTTTCCCCTTTTTAATGCAAGTGCCAAGGGCTTACTAGAGATTCCGTGAAGAACTAGCTTCCTGCCCCCCTGGCAGAGAAGTCCTGGTGGACGATAGTAACATCTCGATGCGATCATTGAAGAGCTACTCACCCTGCGGAGAGTTCGTGCTGGACTCGGAGACAAGACTTAAGGTTAATATTCGGGTAGGAATATTATCAAGCATAGGTAAGTAAATAACATTTACTACACTCCCTGGAGGAGAGATCAATCTGGTCTCGAAGGCAGCACAAAGGTTAATATTCAGGTAGGAATATTATCAAGGCATGAGTGAGTATATAATACAATTACATATATTATTCTTCTCCTTTAGAGACAAAGGGGTAAATGAAACTATAACAATCGTATATTTAATAAAGAATAGGAGCGGAGAGAGAGAGACACGTAATAAAATAGACATTTTATTTCAAAGATTGCAGATTATTGTGGTAGTAATTACAATAATAAATGTAAAGTTTATTTACAATAATAAAGAATAATGTACATAGAAAATAAAGACTTCTATCTTGAATCTGAAAAGAAATTTTTACTTTTTAGAGACACAAGTTCCAGAGGAATGCCAGTCTTTTTTCAAAGAAAACACATCATGCCCTAGGGCATGTGGCACTCATGTAAAGTCTATGACATTTCACCTTGGTAAGAACAGTCTATTAGAAACACTAAGTGTCTATGAAATCACTATGTATCACCAAAGGGTCAACACAGGTACCCATAGAGTTAAAGTCCCAAGTAACTCGCTGTTCTATGCAGAGTTAAACAGCAGGTTTCATAACACTACCTGCGGCTACCACGAAATGTTTAACTTCGTGCACTTGTTTTGAAGAAAACGCGCGATGATTTCCATCCTGTGAAGCTCTTGAGGCTTTCGAAATCCATACTCTGGAAGAAGTTCAGAGAAGACGCGACTTTTCTAGGATCGTGACCTGCGGATGTACTGTCAGGATCCGCTATGCGAATGAAGTAGGTGATTTTCGCTCTTAGTTGTTTCAGTGACAGGTCGCTACCCGATGTTTCTCCTTTGAAGAGTTGTCCTCCACCGAAGTCTGAAATTCTTCGAAGATACACCTTAAGACTCTCCACTGGGCATAGAGAGACATCTTCCCTCAGGGGGCAGATTCTCCAAGGGCCCCATCTCTTGGTGGGTAGTTCATTTTTAGCGAGAAACGTCGGATCAGGGAAGAGGGTAAGCTCTCCTGTATCTGCGAACAGGATATGACCCTCCTCTCTTGATAATGCCACTATTTCACTGACTCGGGCTCCCGAGGCGAGAGCAAAAAGGAAGATAACTTTTTGAGTCAAGTCTTTTAGAGGGCCCGAATCGTTGTCCAGGTTAGAGGCAAAATGGAGCATCTTGTCCAGGGACCAGGAGATAGGTTTTGGCGGAGGTGCTGGGCGTAGTCTAGTGCATGCCTTTGGTAATTTATTGAAGATATCACTGGACAAATCAATCTGGAAGGCGTACAGGAGTGGTCTAGTCAAAGCCGATTTGCAGGTGGAAATCGTGTTGGCTGCTAAGCCTTGTCTATGAAGGTGAATGAAGAAGGACATACAAAATCAATGGTGATTTCCGCAGGATTTTTTGCCTTGACGAAAGAGACCCACTTTCTCCAGGAAGATTCGTATTGCCATCTTGTAGATTCAGTCTTGTATTCCTCGAGGAAGTCTAAACTTTTCTTCGATATTCCAAACCTTTTCTTTGCGGCTAAGGAGAGAAAATCATGAGATGAAGGTCCCCGACTTTCAGTGATGAAGCGAAGACAGTCGACTTCTGTACTTGTTGAGAGAGAACTGGGCCCGGTAGGGGAATCAGCGTGGGCTGCAGCTCCAGGACCAGAGGGTACCAATTGCTCCGGGGCCACTTGGGAGCCACTAGGGCCGCTGTCCCTTTGAAGGTTCTCAGTTTGGAGAGGACTTTCAGCAGAAGGTTGGGGGGAGGGAACAGTTATATCCTGGACCATCTGTTCCAATCCAGTGACATAGCATCCACTGCTTCTGCCTTGGGGTCCTTGTACGGGGCCACATATTGAGGAAGTTGATTGTTGTCGCTAGTCGCGAAGAGATCGATTTGAAGTTCTGGGACTTGGTGAGAGATGAAGGAGAATGACCTTGCGTCTAGAGACCATTCCGACTCTATTGGGCTTGTCCTTGATAGAGCGTCCACCGTCACGTTGCGGAATCCTTGTAGGTGAACTGCAGACAGGTGCCATTTCTTCTTTTCTGCCAAACGAAAGATCGGAAGAAGTACCTGATTTATCTGGGGCGATCTCGAGCCCTGACGATTGAGACATCTGACTACCACTGAGTTGTCCAGAGTCAGACGAATGTGGATCGAGGGAGGTGGGGAGAGTTTCTTCAGGGTGAGAAGAACCGCCATGGCCTCCAAGATGTTGATGTGAAACGTCTTGAATAGGGGAGACCATGTTCCTTGAACCTGTCGTTGGTGGGAGTGACCTCCCCAACCCTCCAGTGAAGCGTCCGTGTGGATGTTGATCGATGGAGGCGGGTGTTGAAGAGGAATGGACCTTTTCAGGGCCTTTGCTTCCGACCACGGCTTTAAAAGTGAGCGAAGTCTGTTTGGAAACCGTCTCTTGAGGTCTCTTCGAGCGATGGATGCGAAACGTCTCCAGACTCCCGCGGCATCCTTTAGCTGTGCGCGAAGCACTGGGTTTGTCACAGAGGCGAACTGTAGAGAGCCGAGGACTTGTTCCTGCTGTCGTCTTGAGATCCGTTTGGATTTTCGAAGTCTTCTGACAGACCCTGCTATTTCCTTCCTTTTCTTCTGTGGGATGGAAAGGCGGTGTGACTGAAGATCCCAATGGATTCCCAACCATTATAACTTCTGAGCAGGAGAGAAGCGAGATTTCTCTGCGTTTATCTTGAATCCCAGATGCTCTAGGAACTGGGTGACTTTGTTGCAGGCTCTTACACAATCTTCGGGCGATGTCGACCAGACTAACCAGTCGTCTAGGTAGGCCATCACTTGGACGCCCTGAAGACGGAGCTGTTGGACGATTGCGTCTGCCAGCTTGGTGAAGATCCGTGGACCCACGTTGAGCCCGAAGGGCATGGCCCAGAAGGCGTAACTTTTCCTTTGGAGTCGAAATCCTAGGTAGGAGGAAGCGTAATGATTCATTGGAATGTGCCAGTAGGCATCCGCCAGGTCTATGGAGACCGTGTAGGCCCTTTGAGGCAGAAGGGTCCTTATTTGTTGCAGTCAGCATCTTGAATTTGTTGTTCGCAATGAACTTGTTGAGAGGGGATAAGTCTAGAATGACACTGAGTTTGTCGGAGTCTTTCTTGGGAACGCAAAATAGTCTCCCTTAGAACCTGGTTGACTTTACCCTCCTGATCACCTTCTTGTTCAAGAGTTCTAGGACATATTCTTCCAGGAGGGGGGTTGACTGTTGGAAGAATTGCTGGAAGGCTGGGGGTGGTTGAGTCCAGCTCCAGCCTAGTCCCTTCTTGACGATGCTGTGAGCCCAGGGATCGAAGGTCCAACGATCCTGGAATTGGCGGAGTCTTCCTCCCACCGGAAGCACTTCATTGCTTCTGGTGTCCCGAGGGTTTGCCACCTCGGCCGCTAGCTCCCCTTCCTCCTCTGCCTCTGGAGGGACGGCGAGAAGAATCTCTGCTGGAGCCTCTGCTTGAGCCCCTACCTCTGGGACGAAAGGTAGTAGAGTGTTGCTCTTACGCAGGGGTGAAGACCGAAGACTGCGACACCACCGGTTGGGGGACCAACTGAAAGGTCTGTTGTGGCTGCGTGGCCACTTGGGGAGTAGCGGGACCCGGAAACTGTCGTCTCTGTTGACGTTGCTGGGGTTTCGGCTTCTGAGTTTTCCTCTTAGGCTGAGGGCCATCATCCTGAGAGGACTTCCTCTTACGTGACATGCCCCTCTTATGGAGAAGGTTCCTATTCTCCATGGCGGCTTTGTCTACAATCACTTTCACCAAAGAAGATGGAAAGAGATACTTGCCCCAGATATTGGAGGAAATCAGCCTCCGGGGTTCGTGTTTCACCGTTGCGTTGGCGAACACGAATTCACGACAGGCTCTGCGAGCCCTAGTGAATCTATATAGGTCCTTTGTCACAGTTGCCAAGTGCGATTTGGCTAGGACCATATAAAAGTCCGGGATTCTAGTATCCCCGGCCATAAGTTCAAGCTGTACCTGGTGGGACAGCGACGCGGCAAGCCTCTCCTTCGTATCCTGTTCCCTACGAAGGAGGTGATCATTTAGCCTTGGGAGGTCCTCATTAAATTGACGACCGGCTACGTCAGGCTCTAGTTTCCCTACCGTGAAGGTTGACTGGATGTCTTTCCAGTGCCTATCATCGGGGGGAACAGTAATGGAGAAGGGTCTGCACTCCTCCAGTGCAGGGCAAGGTTTCCCTTCTTCCACTGCCTTTAAGACCGCTGTGAAGGCCTTTTCGATGAAGGGGAAGGTTGCAGCATTTGGCACAACGAAGGCTGGATGCTTCTTGCTAAGCGCCGGCATCTTGGAGTTGGTGAAACCTCTACTCTTCACCGCCTGGGCTAATATAGCTTGGGCCTTCGCGAGATCGAACACGATAACTTCCTTCGGTTTGGTCTCCTCCTTTGAGGCTGGTTCGGACCTGAGTTGGACGCAACAGTCCGGATAAGCCTCGAAATTTGGGAAGAACTCCACTTCTTCCAGCAAGATAAAGCCAACCCTTTCACTAATGTAGATTTTGCCAGTTGTAATTGGCATATGCTCGGCATATCTCCATGGGTTAGCTTCCGAGCAGGTGGGGAGGTCCTTAACCGAAATCCTTTTCGGTTTCTTAAGGCTGACGAGAGTCGTCCGGAATTGCTCCTGAGTTTCTCGTAGCTTTCTTTCCATGAGGGCTTCAAGCATCTTGAAGACCTCTTGAGTGGCCGATGGAAGAGGGTCAGGGGTGGCAGAAGTCGAAGGAACAGGTTCCTCGGACGGTGCAGGAGTTGCTGCGGGAGCAGGAGCGACCTCGGTCTCCGAATCAGGGTATTCCACTTGATCTTCCTCATAGTCGAGTTCCTCGCCCATGAGGTTCTTCTCCGTTTCTTCCGACACTTCCGACATACGTTCCACGTTGTCGGAATCTAGATAGCACTCATGCATGGACTGGGCCATGACAACGTCAGGTTCCACCACGATCTGGACGGTGGGAATCTGATCACGGGGGACCACAGAGTCTTTGGATGCTTTTGGGAAAAGTAAGGCCCTCAAAGTCTTCGTTGGGAAGATACGGTCCGGTGGCGTTCTTCTGGAAGCCACGCACCCATTTGCGTAGCTTCTCTCTAGCGTTGTCCCTTGCCTCCGCAGATGGAGGATCGTCAAACGCCTCGACCAAACGACTCTTGCAGACTGTGCAGTTCTGCGGGTCCCAATACTTCAGGTCGCCTTTCTTGGCGGCGCAGGGGGCGTGGGTCCTTGTGCCCGTAGAAGTCTGGGCGCTTCACCCCGCAGAAGTTGCTCTCACACTTCATATACTCCTCCTGTAAATTAAAGAGATCATGAGTACATGGAAGGCATAGGAATGACTTACATTACTCTAAAATTAAGATAACATCTAATTTTAAAATTAATTCAATTAAAAAGCCTTTTAATGCTTCAGATTAATGATCGGGAAAGGAAGTAGATAGACATATACTTGTGAATCCCGCCCAGCTGGTTACCGTAACCTTATCTGTAAACAATTTCTTTTGTGTCCGAAGGTCACAATGAGGGAAATCCATATGGATGAGCCAAGCTAGGCTTCTAACAGAAATTGCCCGCATTGTGTAGCAGGGTCTGAGACCACTCAGATCCCTGGAGGAGAAGGGGTATAGGATAAACCAATTATTAAATGTAGGTTCCGGCAATCGACTGCACTAAGATACACAGAGTATGCTGGAATATTGTAATGTGCAATCAAACAGCATAGCCACAATCTTGGATGGTAAGACAATACCTATATGTAAGTGGCCAAGCCATCTGGCTGCAGTATATTGACTATCGGCATGTTGCCGGGAGGCATGGAAGGAGTGCATGTCCCTTAACGTCTCATGAGGGTTCCGGCAGACCGACGGAACACCGGAGGCCGGTCCTGCAGGGTGGATGGCATCAAGACAGACACACTGAGTATCTAAAGGATAATACCATCGTGGCGACCGCCGGCACAGCGGCGGGTCGTCGGCAGGGGGCGGCAGCTCCGGCAGCCGAAGGCTGACGGCATGGTGAGCCTTGGATCAATTCATAAGATATATGTGTATATTGTCGTATACCTAGATTGCCGGCAATCAATGCCGGCATGTGGGTGGCCGACTCCGGAAGTCGGCTGGCTGTACGGAAGGCGGCAGCCTCCAGCACACGGAAGGCTGATGTCTTAAAGGGGGAAGGAATCTTATGAAAGGATGTCACCTGAGGTAGTGGCGGTTATCGCCGGCAGTAGAGACGGCAAGGGACCGGCACCAGGATAGAAGGAGAGAAAGGTAAGGAGGGATGGAAGGGGTAAGATCCCATATCCCTCCCGCATCCCTCCGGAGAGAGTGCACTCATGATACGAGTGGATACTCTTAACATCCGGCGGCAGGGAGCCGGCAGTAGGCCGGGTGCCTGGGGTAACCCAAGGGAGGGTTAGAGGGCACTCAAGAGGGGGGAATCCCCCGCCGGCAGGACCGCCGCCGGCAACCACCCCCATAGAACGCTATGAAGGGTATGTGTACCAGAGCGGCCAGCTCAGCAGGAGAACAACTAGCCCTACCACTCCACCCAAGGGAGGAGTTGTAGGACTAAGGACAGATGTGTGTACACCAAAGGGATAGGTGGGGAGGGAGAAGAATAGGTCTTTCTAAAGAGGAGACTCTGCATGAGAACGGCCACCAAGGTAAAGGAGAACCCTCCCTAACCTAGGGTAGGTAGCCCAGAATGAGAATGGTACAGATGTACCGTCTCAAACTATAATAAGGCAGAGTCAACCCCCAGAGCTAACCTAGAGTAGGAGGACTAACTCCTAGGCTAGGAAGGCTTGAAAGACACATTACTAGTCACAGGGAGGAAGGAGTAACCCAACCAGGTGCAACTAAGGAAGGGCAGGGCCTTTCCTAATCTCTCAGGCACGACCATAAGGGAGGGTCATTCCCTTAGAGGAGGCAGAGAAGCGAAAAAAACTCTGTTTGTAGACAAGATTCCCCTATATAGAAGGGAAAGCAAGACTACCCAGAGGGAATGCCCGCAGGCAGGGGGATTAGGGAGCATATAGGGGTTCCTACATTAGGTTAGGAGGGGATGATACACAATCAACACAGTCCCCTATATGGTCCCCGAAGGCGAAAACACTTACATCACAGTAAATAGTATGTTTAATAATGCCACAATCTTCATAACTTAACCTAGGAACACTGGAATATATCATGCATGAAAACAAGCACTAGGCTGTCCAGCCTAGGGGCTAAGCTAGCGATCTAGTATGGGGTCGAACAGCGACCGAGTCTGATGAGCGCTAAAACACGATATAAATATTTCCTAGCTATGAAGACTAAATAACTAATAATATTAATTAGTTAAATGACCGGAGAGGGCTGTTCTGGCTAACTAAATAAAGCATGCAACATGAACAGCGATGCCATAAAATGGCGCGTCCGGTATCGGCACAGCTCTGCCACAAAATGCAATATTTTACGAAAAATGATATTTTGATTATAAAATAAATTTTTGAATATACTTACCCGGTGAATATATAATAGCTGACGTCTCCGACGGCTCGACAGAATTCAAAAACTCGCGAGCGATTGCCATGAAGGTAGCGGGTGTGCCCACCAGCGCCGACTATCGGCCAGATACCGCATATACATGTAAACAGCTCCAGTTCTTCTCATCCCGCTGGGTCTCTATCGGGGAGGAAGGGGGGGCCTTTAATTTATATATTCACCGGGTAAGTATATTCAAAAATTTATTTTATAATCAAAATATAATTTTTAAATATTAAACTTAGCCGGTGAATATATAATAGCTGATTCACACCCATGGTGGTGGGTAGAGACCAGTATTAATACAGTTTACGGCGTATATGCTTAGAGTTTTTGACAGTTATATCATAACCAAACCCAAATAAATATAGGTACCGGGTAAGGAAGCTGACTCTAACGATTATTCTGCCTTGTTAGTCCGCTTTCCTTACGAAGCCCAGCCATCCTCTTAGGATGCTGAAAGACTCCCAGGAGCTGAAGTATCTAGGGCGACAACCCATACAACAGGACCTCATCAAAACCCTTAATCTGGGCGCTCTCAAGAAATGACATTTGACCACCCGCCAAATCAAAAAGGATGCGAAAGGCTTCTTAGCCTTCCGTACAACCCAATTAAAAAACATTTCAAGAGAAGATTAAAAGGATATTGGAATTAAAGGAATGTAGTGGTAGAACCCTTACCCACTACTGCACTCGCTGTAACGAATGGACCCAGTGTGTAGCAGTCCTCATAAAGAGTCTGGACATCTTTTAAGTAAAATGACGCGAATACCGACTTGCTTCTCCAAACGGTCGCGTCCATAATACTTCGCAGAGATCTGTTTTGCTTAAAGGCCACAGAAGTTGCTATAGCTCTTACTTCGTGCGTCTTAACCTTAAGCAAGCAACGCTCTTTTTCACTCAAGTGAGAATGAGCCTCTCGGATTAAAAATCTAATAAAATATGACAAAGCATTCTTTGACATAGGCAATGAAGGCTTCTTAACTGAGCACCACAAAGCCTTAGATCCACCTCGTAAGGATTTAGTCCGAGCTAAATAAAACTTCAGAGCTCTAACTGGACACAGCACTCTTTCAAGCTCGTTGCCTACGATCTCTGACAGGCAAGGTATATCAAATGACTTAGGCCAAGGACGAGAAGGCAGTTCATTTTTGGCCAAGAAAACCAAGCTGAAGTGAACATGTGGCTTTATCTGTAGAAAAGCCGATGTTCCTACTGAAGGCATGGATCTCACTGACCCTTTTAGCCGAAGCCAAGCACACTAAGAAAAGCGTCTTGAGGGTGAGATCCTTCAGGGAGGCTGAATGTAATGGCTCAAACCTGTCGGACATTAGGAACCTTAGGACCACGTCTAAGTTCCATCCAGGAGTTGCCATACGACGCTCCTTAGAGGTCTCGAAGGACTTAAGGAGATCTTGGAGATCTTGATTATTGGACAGATCTAAGCCTCTATGTCTGAACACAGACGCCAACATGCTCCTGTAGCCCTTAATAGTGGGCGCTGAGAGGGAGCGAACATTTCTCAGATGTAGGAGAAAGCCTGCAATTTGGGCTACAGAGGTACTGGAAGAGGAAATGGATGATGACTTGCACCAGTCTCTAAAGACTTCCCACTTCGACTGATAGACCTTGATGGTAGATGCTCTCCTAGCTCTCGCAATCGTTCTGGCTGCCTCCTTCGAAAATCCTCTAGCTCTTGAGAGTCTTTCGATAGTCTGAAGGCAGTCAGACGAAGCGCGGGGAGGCTTTGATGAAGACTCCTTACGTGGCTGCCGTAAGAGATCCATCCTTAAAGGTAGACTCCTTGGAACGTCTACCAACCATTGAAGTACCTCTGTTACTCACTCTCTCGCGGGCCAGAGTGGAGCAACCAATGTCAACCTGGTCCCTTCGTGAGAGGTGAACTTCTGCAGCACCTTGTCTAGGATCTTGAAAGGTGGAAAGGCATAAACGTCCAGGTGAGACCAGTCCAGCAGGAAAGTGTCTATGTGAGCTGCCTCTGGATCTGGAACTGGAAAGCAGTAAGTCGAGAGCCTCTTTGTCAGAGAGAGTAGCAAAAAGATCTATGGTGGGTAGACCCCATGTCATCCATAGCTTCTCGCACACAGTCTTATGCAACGTCCACTCCATGGAGAAGACTTGTCCTCTTCTGCTGAGGCCGTCCGCCAAGACATTCATTTCTGCACAAATCTCGCCAAAGGAGAGATGTTACTGCCTTAAAAGGAGTTCCTTCTGATCCGTGGATCAAAGAACCGAGCCTTCCAGACTGTCCAGTGGAGCTCCCTAACCCAAATCCGCTGCATCTGAAAACAACACATGGTTTGGGTTCTTGATCGCAAGAGAAAGACCTTCTCGAAGTCTGATGTTGCTGTCCCACCAAGTCAGACATGTCTAGACTGAGTTGGAGATTGGGAAAGAGATACTCACTAAGCCCTTCTCCTTGTTCCAATGTTTAGGTGAAATAGGAAAGGGCATAGGTTGAGTCTCCCCAGAGAGTGAACTACTCCAGCGATGAAAGAGTTCCCACGAGGCTAGTTCAAACTCTTACAGAGCAACTGTTTTTCTCTTACAAGTGAAGGACTTTTAACAGAGCTTGTTCCATTCTTGCGGGAGACGAAAAAGGGTTGAAAAATCAGACACTGTATCTCCATTCCCAAAAAAAGAATAGTCTGGGATGGGATACTGTAAGTTACGACTTCTCTACGTTCACTATGAGACCTAGCTCCTTGGTTAGGTCTAATGTCCATTAGAGGCTCTCCAGACAGCGATATAATGACGAATGCCCTGATTAGCCAGTCGTCAAAATAAAGGGAGGCTCTGAATCCTCAAAAAATGTAGAAAACTTGCTACATTTTGCAATGGCCTTGTAAAAACAAGAGGAGCAGGAATGAGGTCGGAGTACAGTGCTCGACAGTGGTACATTACTTTCCCGTCCACAAACCTCAGATGTAGTTGAAAGTTTGGATGAATCGGGATGTGGAAGTATGCATCCTGAAGGTCGAGAGAGACCATCCAGTCGCCTTCCATTAATGCTGTCAAGACAGCTAGGTAGACTTCATCGTGAAGTTTGTCTTGACAATGAACACATTGAGCGCACTTGCATCTTACGTACTCCTGCAGTGAACGTGGCTGCCAGATCATTGGAGCCATACCTGATAGTCTTGTTCCTGCAGAGAACGTGGCTGTCAGATCATTGGAGCCATACCTGATAGCCTTGTTTATGCATGACATAATTGTACAGCAAAACTTCAAACGCTCGAAAAACTCCTAACAGGAGATGGTCTAGCTCTGAAGCCGACCATAAAATCTTGGAGCGTCTCATGGCCAGGCGCCAGGGAGAGTCTATGAGGCTTGAGAAGTCTATCTGGGCAGAGGCAGGAACTCCCAAGCCGAGAACTTCTCCCGTGTCATACCAGACGCTCGCTCTATAAGCCAGTTTAAAAGGAGGGAAAGCAAAGGCTGTCTCCCCCAAACTCCTCCTGGTGATCAACCAGTCGCCTAGCAAACGTAAAGCTCTCTTCGAAGAGCGAGAGAGCACTAGCTTAGAAAACAACGGCTTCGAAGTAGCTAGGCCTAGTGTAAACTCTGACGTTTAGGCGAACGAGGAGCAGCAGTTACAAAATGATCCGGACAAAGATCCTTAAAAATCAGCATGATTTATTTAAAGTCCATAGAGGGCTGAGCAGCTTTAAGCTCCTCTCTGTCTGACAGAGTCCCCAAGGGAATATCAGTAGGAGGGGGATCAGCAACTTCCTCATCTGAAGGAACCTCGTCCGACAATTGCCGAGTCTCAAGCAAGGGAGAGACCTGCCGTGGTGGCAATGCTTGACAAGCAGAGTCCACACGCAAAGGAGCATCAGTAGCAGTCAAGGACGCTACGTCATGTAACTGCTTAAAGGACTGACCAGCAACAACAACAGGTGCGGGAGGACGCTCGACGTCAAGTCGAGACTGCCTTGACTGCCTAGATAGAGCAGTTAAAACAACTCTTGACTGCGGTGCTTGACGTTCAACGTCAAAACAAGGCAACTGTAGCTGGTTGGCGAGCGTCCTGAACGTCAACACGAGACTGCGGCAGCGGCTGGACGTCAACACGAGGCTGCGGCAGCGGCTGAAAGTCAACACGGGACTGCAGCGAGTAAGGATGCAAGTCACGTGACTGACGTGACAAACTACCGACATCACGTTTCATAACGTCAAACGGACGAGTAAATACTCATTTGGGCGGCTGACGGCCAGAGTCTCGTTTAGTGTAACAGCGACTCGAAAGCGAAGGTTTATCGTGAACCTGCTCAACGTCATACTTCTCCATAAGGGAGGCAAGCTTAGTCTGCATGTCCTGCAGGACAACCCATTTAGGATCAACAGGAGTCGGGACGGGCCGAGACGACGGTAACGTCTGTGTTGGCAAAACATTGCCTTTACCGCGACCCTCGGACCCCGTGTTACGCTTGCGTTTAATAGGCGAATCGTCTTCCGACGACTGCAAAGGGTCAGAGCTGTCCCCATGGCTACAGCCAGGACGCTGGACCTGTCCTGAATGAACTGACTTCCGCTTTAATGGTCTAGAAACTTTGCTCCAAGATTTCTTTTGCGAGAAGCCTTCGGATGACGAGGAGAAAAACAGCCTCGCTCGTCTTATGGTAGGGGCGATCTTGCTAGACACGCCCGATACCATAGAGGGAACGTTTGTTCGTTGGTTAAAGCCTCTCGTCCCCATAAGTCCTACGACATTACTTCTCCCTGGAGCATGGGAGCCTGAAAGAGGTATCGGACTAGGTGAACAAGCACGAACAGACGAACCCTCGGTCGCAACACTAAAAAAACACTTTGCGCAATTATCACTTTATCACTACGATTTTCTGTTTTTGCACTTACTTCACTGAAATCGAATTTTTCAATAATTTCACATTAGGCATGAATAAAACTGATTTCTACCTGAAGCACGCAATTCTCCCCTACATCAAAAGGTTATAATTGCGAAATAAGTCGTATAATGTAAGCACATTAATACAAGCAAAAATCAGTAAACATATATATCGAATAAAACGGAAATATATAAAGATAAAAGGATCAGTGACTGGGGAGGAGACTAAACACTAGTTCATTAAAAACTACGTTTTCAATCTCTCACCGTACAGTGCCTTGGGACGAGAATAAAAACTAAAAACATTTTATCCTTTCTCCCCGTACAGAGACTTGGGACGAGAGCAAAAAAAAAAAAAAAAAAAAAAAAAAAAACTGACTCGAGAACAACGTTACTCGCTTGGGACGAGAATAAAGATCGGAACGTTCTCTCTCTCTCTCTCTCTCTCTCTCTCTCTCTCTCTCTCTCTCTCTCTCTCTCTCTCTCTCTCTCTCTCTCTCTCTCTCTCTTGATTTCACACAGAAGAGAAAAAAAAACCCACTCACCCTTCGTCAATAAACAGGTTATTTGACCAAAGGAAAAAACTGAAAGGACTAAGAAATTGAAAAATAACAAGTTCCTTTAAATTAGTATTTAAAACATTTCAGTTTGAAAGAAGAATGAACAAAACGTCAAAATCGATTTACTCTTTCTGCAAAGTGAAACCGTGGTTCTCTCTTTCTCTATCGTAACGATAGAGCGCAAACTGCGTAGCATAAATAAACCAAACGTTAGTTCATCTTCGAAACAGCACGAAGACTATTCAAAGAAAATCTTTCATAAAATATCTAATAAAAAATATTCATTTAATAACTCTTACAGAGCAAATGATTTAAACTTAACGAAAATAAAAGTTGAATGGGCTCAACGTTGCTTAACTTCGGTTTCCAATTTAGGACCGCCTACTCTCGGACTAGGGGAGGAATAGGTAAGGCCGCATGTAAACAAAACATTAAAATTTATCTTGATGTTTAGTATAAATGGAAAGCTAATCGAAGAGGCCTAATAAAGGCGGGTGAGATATAAAATATATAGAGGAAAATCTATAATTAACAACAACAATTTATAACGTGATAAGATAATTGCTAAAAGCCTAAAACACACTTCCGTACACTAAGGGAAGGGTCGGCCATTTTTACTCTATGGAAAAAAACCAGAGATAAAAGAGCAAGGGCAAAACATTTTTACTCTCCTTTCAAAAGCATTTCTTTTGAGGATAGTATTGAATAATCCAACATGGCGAAAGCAATAAAACCAAAACCAAGTACTTCACCAATTCGGTAGAAAACTCGAGGTCATAATAGCGAGTGGAATCGACTTGTCGATGAAACCGACAGAGAAGAACTGGAGCTGTTTACATGTATATGCGGTATCTGGCCGATAGTCGGCGCTGGTGGGCACACCCGCTACCTTCATGGCGCTCGCTCGCGAGTTTTTGAATTCTGTCGAGCCGTCGGAGACGTCAGCTATTATATATTCACCGGCTAAGTTTAATATTTAAAAGTAGAAGTTACTTTACGGCTAGAGCTTATTTAAACAATACTGGGACCTGGTACTCAACTTTCCAGAAGAAGGCGAGGCTGAAGGTAGCGACATAACGGCGATGTAAGCAGATAAAATAAGCACTTGAGGAAAATCCGACTAAGCAAAGGAGCTACAGGCGAAAGGATGAGGACGGACGTGACGTCATTTAGCAATGGCGCCCGTTTGTTTACGTCTCGAGTACCAAAAGCAGCCACGGATGAGTGTAACTGTGGAACGGCTCCCCAGTTATTCAACCACCTTTCCATATCGAAGTGTTAACTCTATATGGGGTGCAGATAGCTATGTGGCGTGTTAATACATGCGTCCCCTGTTGATATACGATATCCTAGAGGGAAACCTTTAGGGTACTCGCACCAGAAGTTAGAATTCTGTGATAACCTTTAGTTTAATTCTCTGGGAATATCCACTGTAGTTAAATATACCCTAGGAAGCTACTGAAGGAACCTTCCATCAGGATGTCATGGCTTGAGCCCAAAAATATATGTATATGGGCTCTGCCATGTCGTCCTGATGGAAGGTTCCTTTAGGTAGAATTCTAAGGGATATTTGCTACAGTGATAATCCCA